>NC_136486.1:141746735-141809235 GCF_053919585.1 Euprymna scolopes
AAGACAAAACAAAAAAAAATAAATTCTTTGAATGCTAAACGTTTTTATTGGATTCTACTAAATAGAGAGAAAACGTAAAAAAAATAGTGTGCATTGAATATGAATATAAAAAGAGAGAGGGAGGGGGAAACGGTTTATGCGTATGTTAATCTGTTAACACCTGTATAAGATAATAAGTTTAAAAATGTGTTTTTCATTTCTATTCGTGAAAACATTATACTTATTTTTTTATATATATTTGCATATTATTTTAAATCCTTAGCTTAGGCTATAAGCAACACTTAATGTAAAGTATTTTGGACTCCAGCTATCTCCATGTACTATTATATGAAAACTTTAATCCGTAGTCATAATAATGTTCGCATAAGCCCACGCACGTGCCGTGTAGATAAGGCATTCCAAACTCATCAGGAACGCACATCCATAAAGGTTTAGAGATATATTAGCTCACGTTTACAACAATACCCTTATACATTTACGTATGTTTATTATCTTGATATATTCATACACTGACAAAGACATTCCCTTATAAATATATACATATGTATGTAAAATGTACATCTATAAATATAAAAGCGAAAATGTATGTATGTGTGTATGTGTGTTCGCTTTTTCTGTATGTCTACAAAAGGCTTTTTTCAGAGAAGTGATAGGTCGGTTCACAACTTCTTAAAACTTTTTATATCACATATAAATCGTAATATTTCAGAGTTAACAACGGAGCTGGCCTGTCTATTTAATTTGCTCGACTTCGAGAAGATAAATATTCAACTTTGTCGCTCGTCGCATGTGGGTTAGTCTTTTTCCTATACCATCTTGGGAAAAATAAAAAATAAAAAAAGCGTTCCCGCAGTAAATGAAATACCATCCCGCAGTTACACTTGACCTCATTAAGTCATTAAAACGTGCACCTGCCGAATCCAAGTAATTAAATAAATTCAAACATGTTCCGTTAGCATCTCGCGGTGGCTCAATGGTTAAAACCGTCGCACTCTTTTTTTTTTCACACTTTAATTTCCAACTTTGCCTCAACGTTTCCGGTTCGATCCTCACACTTACCTACCAAAACATTTTTTTTTAATTTTAATCCCCCCAGAGTTTTCACACACACCTCCAAACACCCGGGCAACCCCGGGTACCCCTCGCTAGTTACTATATAAAAACGAACCACACACCTATTCACATTTATATACATCTAAATATAAATGTAACTATATCTATATATACATATATTTGCGTACACAACATACATACGCATATATATGCGCATACAAAAACATATGCAATGCATAAACCAGCATTTCGACATTTCCAAACGTTTACATTTACAGATATAAATTAGTTGTTCCAGGTACTCTTTTTTAATATTATTGTAACATACACAAATCTGTCTACATACATATGCACTTTTAAAAGAACTGATTACACATAATGATAGATGTATCGAGACACAGGAATGGGTATGTTTGATCTGGCAGTGTACAAGTGTTTTTGATATAGATGTACATAAGAATATTTTGATAAGTATGTTTTAACTTAAATAGGAATGGTATAATAAAATTATGGGGTGTTCTTTCGCGCATGACCTCCACAGAATGGAAATATTTCACAAAGTTTAATAAGGTTTTTTAATATAGATCCACAGAATATTGTGATAAGTGTTTCAGTCTGAACATGTATGGTATAATAAATTATGGGGTTTATCGATATAATTTTTACTTTCATCATATTTTGCTTTGGTTTTGATACCCCCAAATTCGAAACTATCTCTTTACGACCCTTCCTTTTCATAACCCATCATACTTTCATAAATCAGAGTTCATTTTCTGTAGGCTGTTTTTGAACCCAGTCAACGACGGGTACTTTTGCTAGTATATATATATATATATGTGTGTGTGTTTACTTTTGTTAGTAGTTGGGTATATGGATCGTAATTAAACAGTCATAGGTGACGGACAACGCGGGAAAATATCAATTCCGGGCAAAACCAGTTGTAAATCTGATAACTGGCGATGGTGTTTGCCCTACATTCCGAGCGAAGAATCTTGATCAAGAAAAAAATGGGAGAAATATTTAACTCTGCGTTGAAATAGCAAAAATTACATAGCATAATATAATAGAAAAAGCAAGTCAAAATAAATGAACAGTAATTTAAACAAACGGAAGTTTTCATACAAATATAAGTCGCAGAAAATGGACACCTGCATGTATCACAATATATACACACATGCAGTGGAGGCAGATTTGAGATAATGCCCATCTTCCACACTGACAACTACTTCTACTTGCTAACACAAGAAAAAAACTTCATAGCAAAGTTTAACCCTGCCTTAAACATCTCTCCATAATTATACACATAAATAGGCAGGACACAAAATACACTTACACGCATGCATACTGGGGTAAATGTGCACCCTCACACACGAAACAAAAGAAGCACAATAAAGCACGCACACACTTTCACGGGTGCGCGCGTCCATACCCAGTACAGTACCATTTCTCTAAACTAAACAAACAATTAGAAATTATACGTATGTATGTGTATGTGTGCACATGTGTGCATGTATATATGTGTGTGTATGTGAGTGTATACATATGATTGTGTATGCGTGTGTGTGTATATATATCATATGTTATCTATGCTCCATCTTGTTTGTGTGTGTACGTGCACTTATGTTTGGGTGACCGAATACATGTATGCATATGTGCTTGGATTAGAAAAGAAAGAAAACTTCAAACAATATATACATAAGGTGGGATGTATGAATATGTATGTGTATGTATAATTGTGGGTGCATGTGTCCATATATATATGGGTGGATGAATGTATAAGCATCTGTATGTGTGTGTGTATATATATACATATGTATATATATGTATGAGTGGGTAAATGTGTCCGTGTGGATATGGATATACGCGTATGTGTGAGCCCCTGCATACATCTCTCTATGTGTGTGCATGTGTGTGTATGTGTATGTGCCTACATAGTATGTGGATGTTTGTGAGTGTGTATGCACATACGTGCATGTATATATATATATATATATATGTGTGTATGTACGTGTGTATGTGTGTATATGTATCTTCTCCTGCCTATTCTCCATCTTACTTGTGTGTGTTTGCGTGTACTTATGTCTGAATGATTAAGCGCATATATACATGCGGGTTTTGGTTGGAAAAAAAATAAAATAAAATAAAATAAAATAAAAATAATTAACCAATATATGCCCGACGTGTTAGTGGTGGATGTGTGTGTGAGTGTGTAGGTGGGTATGTATATATGTATGCTCCTACATATATTTCTATGTGTATGCGTGTGTGTATGTGTGTATGCCTACGTGCGTGTGCATGTGTACATGTACATGTATGTATATGTATGCGTGTGAGATTGTGTGTGAGTGTGTGTTATACATGGGGAAAGATAATCTTTAAAAAAAAACTACAAAAAACATAAAAACCTTCACCAAATGGACCAAAAGCGCCCTCTTTGAATCTAACTTTGATTGGACAGTTTGAACACTTACGGTTGGAGACAGGATGTCTGAGACCACACATCACTCTGAAAAACACATTTAGTATCAGCGGAGGTAAAAATAATTTTTCAAACTCCCATTTTAAAGAAAAACTTATTACGAAAACATCTGAAGAGAGCACACCCTAAGCTCAAAACGCGTTATAAAAATATTTTAAAATAAAAATATGATGAAAACCTTTAAAAAAAACACAATTGTTGATGGCTACACTCTTTTAAATATATTTTTTTCTCTCGTTGGAACTACACAACCATCACTTTAAATATATATATATATATATATATATATATATATATATATATATATATATATATATATATATATAGTGAGAGAGAGCGAGAGAGAGCGAGCGAGAGAGATTATTTCTTTTTTTTTTTAGATTTTTTTTTCCATTACATTAAATTGAGCCACAACAACGTGTAGCGTTTTGCATTTTTGGTCACGTGCTAGAATAAGTAAGTTACCAAAAGGCAAAACCTTTCTGTACTTTCACCAACAATTTACGGTTTTGATAAAAAGAGCGTTCATATTTTCTCATATAAAAACAAGTTCTGTGTACACAAAGTGTACTGCCAATTTTGTTAAAAAATGTTTTCTTGAAAAAAATAATTAAAAAAACTCTACTTTAACCTAACAATTTACTGTAAAAACAAAACATTAATCGGCTGACATACACAAATCGGACTTCCATTGCCAAATAGGCACTGGCTATAATATTGAACGCGCCCTCCATGTTTTTTCTAAATGTTTTTTGTCACACTTTATTTTAATTTAAGAATTTTTATAACCGCATCAATGATCACAACAAAAATTGTTTAAGGTATGCACGTCTTTGTTTACTTTAAATTTCTGCTCCACGATCAACTCCCTGAAAACGTCCTTTCTGGTGAACGTTTGCTCTCGACGTATTTAGGCCATTTTTTTTGTGAATTTAGCTGTTTATTAAAATAATTTTGGTGTTTGTGCCCCCTTTCTTTTTTTTCTTTTTAATTGGTTTGAACTTTGCACTTTTCGGATTAGTTTATATAAGTAGGTACATTTGTATAATAGCGTCAACTCTAAAGAAGTCGACTTTTATACATTTCAACTCAAAACGCACCTTCTGGTGAACATTTTTTTTTTGTCTGATATATCAGACAACTAGATTTTTCAGCATGGTAACATAGGTGCTTAAGTGCAAAAAAATCGACAGAAAGCAGCTTTATTCTCAGTACATTTATTACGTTGGTAGATATGGAAAAAGTGATTTCTATGCGCGATGACAGCAGCACATTCTGGAGAAAACCATGGCTGGCAGTTAGGTTTTGTTGGAATTTTTTCGATGGTATAAAACGCTCTATGCCTACAATTAACCATTCGGTCAGGTCTGATACTATAGAGGACAATCCTTTTTAAACATGGAATGCAGAGGTAGATCAGATATAAAAGTACGGAAGCTATCCCAGTTAGCCATAGAGTATCGATATACTGTACGGTGGAGAAGTACGTCTGAAGACTTGCTGCATTTCATTTTTATCTTAACTGATACAACCGAGTTGTCGGAGGATCCCAGAGGTGATAGAACAGAACATGACCATAGCTCAGGGGAAGTTGTGAGAAAAGGGTCTAGAAGGCTTTCATACTGACCGGTAGTATCATGGACACGGGTGGGTTCGTGAACAAGCTGAGTGAGGTCATAGGCAATGAAGAAGTCATGACGGAGCCTCCCCTCATCATATGTCTTGTTCGAGTGGGTCAACCATTTTACATTGTGGACATTGAAGTCACCACAGATGTGAATGTTATCGATAACATTTATAAATATTTACATCGTTTTGTTTTCAATACCGATTTACTAAAAAATATTTCTATTTCTCTTTTCTTATATTTAATTCAATGATAAAAACACCATTTTAAAACCGTGTTAGACGTTACTTACAGTATTTAATAAGTTGATTGCAAGCTTATATTTAATATCAGAACATGTTTGATAATAAATGCAACATATATAAGCTAACAGCAGCTGTTGTGTTGCGAGATACCAGATCTCATGAAAATATAAAAAGTATTCGTCATACATCTATCTATTTATCTATCTATAAATATATTATTATTATTAGTAGTAGTAGTAGTAGTAGTAGTATAGCCAACATAAGAGTTTCTTTTTAATTATATATTTTGTTATTTTTTCTGTCTGATTGTGTGGTTTGTGTGTCTAATCAAAATCTTTAATATATGCTTCATATGTATTACAGACGTTTTAGACCGATTCCGCGTGCATCAGCAGGTTGGAGTGGACGATGCCCTAATGGGAAACTAACGAGAAAGAAAGGTTTCGTAGCAGCAGCAGCAGTAGTAAGTATTGGTAGGCTGCTTGGCGCCCGGTCGTGCTAGGCCATTAGCAAACTTAGTGTAGTCAGTAACTCGATCACATGGACGAATAGGAGGATGGGTTGATCCGAAAGACATTTTAAAATATTTGGATTTCTGTAAATGCAACTGTGTAAATTGAAGGTTATTAATGTTTTGTATAAATGGCTTAAGTATTTTCAGCTTTTTTATATTTATTTCATGGCGTATTATTTTCTATTGCAGACTAAGATATACGTAATATCGCACGGAGGGGGTAATTATGTCTTTTGAAGATCTTGGAAAAGTGTACAGTTAGGAGACAGGATAAGGTATTTCTTGTGTAACTATTTGTTTCAAGGTTGTAGCAGTTGAATTCTCCCAAAAGACATTTAAACTAATAAATCAAGTTACTTCTTTTAAATAATCTTAGGATTAATGAACATTGTTCTTTTTTTGTTGTTGTTTACTATAAGGCCTTTGAGCTTAATTTTTCAAGTAAATAATGTGCCCAACTTGTCGGTTAGGCAAAAATATGACATTTGCTATCACTTATTTTCTAATTTAAATTTTGGTTGCATTTGATTGCAATATAATATGTTAATAGAATTCACTCTCTGACACTACGTGAATTGGGCTGGTGCCTTTTTAGTTATGCAGTATTAACCTTATTTCTGGATCGACTATATCATGCGGAAATCCATGTTTAATAAGTAGTTGTTTACTATTTTTAGTTTGAACAGTAGTGTCCTTTTTTGGTAGAGATTAATATTGCCTGGTTTAATATTTGTTTTTTTCGTTGACTATTTTGTAGAGGTTAGCGAATTCGCCATTAAACTTTATAAGAGAAGAATTTAGGCTAGCTGATTTTGTAATTGGAGGTGTTGAATGTGATCTCGGTGTCTATGAGAACATCGAAGAATGGTATTTTTTGTTATTAACGTTTAGTTTTACAGTGAACTATAGTACACAGTTCTTTTGGAAAAGGTTTTTAAATGTTTGTATTTGTTCATTTTTATCGGTTTGAATAAGTATATAATCGACATATTGTACATAAATAGAGGGTTTACTAGTGTTATTAAATATTTTACATTCCGGATCACTCATGTACAATTCACTGGAGATCCCTAAAAGTACAAATCTCATACAAACGTCGTCTATTATGGTGTAGAGGAATTTTTAGTTATAAAAAGTTATTTCAGTAGTGCAGATTAATAATAACTGTTAAAGTATGTTTTTATTGATTTTAGGGAGAGACGAGTTGTTGAAAATTTGTTCAGAATTGCTGGACAAGCTTTCTATGTCGAGACAAGCGTTAATTTAATTGTATTGCTTTGTTTTCACAACTGTTTATAGTTATTATTTTGTTTTGACATCATATGCACTGGGTAAATATGGGTTGATAAATTTATTTATGACTTTTATTCGGGAATTGATTGGATTTATGACTTGTGATGTAATAGGACGGCGGGAAAAGTTTATTTATTTATTATAACGGTTCTAGAGAGATAAGCGAGTTTGTAGTCTCCAAAGATCCGGGCGAAAACTTTTGTAATACATATGGAACGTATATAGAATTTTTACTTTAAAAAAATTAAAATAAAGAGAAAAGCCAAAGATAAATGTATATTTATAAAGAAGCCTTTTGTTGGCTTTAATGACGCTTGTTTAAATGGTAAAATAGTTCCCAAATACACACAGTATATGTGGATACACACACACGTACGCACACACACACACACACACACACACACATATATATATATATATGTGTGTGTGTGTGTGCATGTGTTGGGTGTGTCCACATATACTGTGTGTATTTGGGAACTATTTTACCATTTAAACAAACATTATTAAAGCCGACAAAAAGCTTAGTGGTTACGGCTTTACCTTATCATGTGCCACAAAAAAAAAATTATTGTCTTTTTTCTCTCTTATTTTCCCTCTCTGTCCTGCTCCAACCAAGTCTACCGATCTGGTCCACAAACCCCAAAACCTTAACAATCATGACAAATCTCCAAAAAAAGAAACACGAATAAACCTAGAACCCCATTCACCAACGTAGACCCCTACTACCAGGTCTCCTTCTCCAATATCAGGGGTCTACATTCCAAACTTCCAGAGGTTGAAACACAATTACAGGAGACGAAACCGGACATATTCTTTCTAAGTGAAACTGGCATAGGGTCAACCACTTCTCTAGACGAATTCATAATTAACGGATGCTCTAACTTAACATTTAAATCTGACCCTCAAGATCGCCATGGGCATGGAATATGTGCCTACATTAAAGATGGCTTTCCATGTGGCAGGGATATCTCCAGAGAAGACCCTAATTTACCTTATATGTGCATTCGGGTTACACTAGCTTACACCACTGCATTTATATTTGCCCTCTATCGCCCACACAACAGTGGAGTTACTATCTTTAAGAGCATATCTGAGATAATTGACCACATCCTGTCTGCTAATCCTCTGGCAAACATTCACATTTGCGGTGACTTCAATGTCCATAATGTTGAATGGCTGACCCACTCAAATAAAACCTATGACGAGGGGAGGTTTTGTCATGATTTTGCCATTGCCTATGACCTCACTCAGATTGTTCACGAACCAATCCGTGTGCCCGATACACCCGGTCAATAGGCAGGCCTTCCAGACCTTTTCCTCGCAGCTTCCCCTGAGCTGTGCTCATGTTCCGTTCTATCTCCTCTGGGATCCTCTGACCACTCTGTTGTAGCAGTTAAGATAAAAATTAAATGTAATACGTCTTCAGACGTACTTCTCCACCGTACTGTATATCGATACTCTATGGCTGACTGGGATAGCTTCCGTACATTCATATCTGACCTTCCTATGTTTAAAAAGGATGTGTCCTCTATAGCATTAGACCTGAGCGAATGGTTAATTATAGGCATAGACCGATTCATACCATCGAAAATATTCCAACAAAACCTAACAGCCAGCAATGGTTCTCCCCTGAATGTGCTGCTGCCATCGCGCACACAAATGAATTTTTCCATAACTACCAACGTAATAGATGTACTGAGATTAAAGTTGCTTTCAGGACTGCCAGCAACCACTGTAAAAGAGTAATAAAACATACAAGAGAGCTATATGCCCAGTCTGTTAAATCCAAAGTAACTGAGCAGCGGCTTGGTTCCCACCAGTTCTGGCAAATAGCAAACAGGATCTTGAACAGAAATGTGCGTTCTATCCCAACTAGCATCAATGGACCTGGGGTCATCTCGTCAGTATCAGACAAGGCCAGACTATTTGCCAAGAACTTTGCAGCTAATTCTACCCTATGCGACAATGACCAATGTATTTCCTCCTATAACAGACAACACGCTATGCAACATACAAATATCTGTGCGTGAGTAATCAAGACTAATCAAATAGAAAACAAAACGCCACCTCTTCACTAGAGATTACTAGATGCTGAAAAACATTTTACTCTTATAGTAGATCTGGTAGACTTCCGAAATTCTATCTCGATATTTTGCTTCCCTGAATCAACTGGCACGCATAAGTTTATGAGTAATAGAACAGAAATCTCGCAGCTCAACTTCCTAAAAAGTGGCCATGTAGATATAAATAGCCCCTTACGTAACACTTTGTCTTGTTTAGGATACATTACAGTAATAAAAATGTCTCCTCATTATTAATGTGATTTTTTTTCAATATTTATTACGTCCTATGTATATAATTGCAAATGTATTTCTCTTATGAAACTAATTTTTTTCAGTGGATTATATTTTTATAATGTTTATATTTTATAATATAAACTTGATTTAAATAAAAGGTAACAAAATTATATGAGTAGATGAGTGGAACAAAAATAAAAGCAAAAAGATTTCCAAAAATGTCAGGTATCTAAATTATAATAAGGAATTATTTTGGAAATGGTATGGACATAATTTATTTTCTGTAACACCCATAAAAACGATGGCAAATCTTTTACGATGTGAAACCTAAAAAAATCTTATTATTTTGGCTGAGTTTACTTTCTTCTATTTCGTTTAAATTATTCCTAACTAGACTTTGGGCTTCACTGACTCTTGTGCTTGGTTCTTTCAATCCGTCTGTAAAACACAATGAAAAACGCACGAAGAAGCCGAATAAAAAAAAAGAAAGAAGCAATATCTGCTCCAAAATTAATTGCTTTCTCCGGCAATAGAAAATTGAAATTTAAAAAAAAATGAAAAATCATGAAAATAAATACACCCATGACAATTCCCAAAGAAATATAAAATGTCGATATAATATTAGATTGGTGCAAAAGTAATGTCGTCTTTATACGTCCAAAATCGACATTGTTTTTGCAGCAACAAAAACTATACTCCTATAAAGTCGTGTTTCTTAATTTTCTTATATATGGGTTGTGGAATTGCATTCACTAGCAAAAGATCTAGCTTATTTGCATATTCTGTTAAACATTCATTTTAATTAATTCCCTATTAGGTTGCTCGGTTTTCTTATGGTATGATCCTCTTTAGTTAACTATTACGTGTAATTATATTCATGCAGATATTCTACATGATTTATACTTGCATAATATTTGCGTAAAAAGTTAACAGTAAACACAAAATTGTTTCCATATATATTTATGTATGCGCATATATTTCGGTTTACTCTCTCTATTATATATATAAAAAGTGAACGTGTCTGTGTGTGTCTGTGTGTTTACATTTCCCTACACAATAATTCTGTCAATTTTAAGTCTACAGATTCAAAATTTGATATATCGGGTATTGAGATTTGGAAAAATCTTTGCAATTAGTTTTCGGCCAGAATTTGGGCAGTTAAGGGGTAAAAGTTCAACGTTTTGACCTCTGAGAACTCGTCCAAACTCCTCCGACAATTTTGGGCCTAAACACTGGAAGTTTTATGTCTGGATTCCTTGGACATGGGTCTAACTTAATAACTTGAGTTGAGCCCCAAACAATAAATGTTCAGGGATCATAATAGGGGTCAGAGTAAAAAAAATTGACCGCTTTTTTTTTTCTCAACATACACTTCCAAACACCCGGGCAACGCCGGACTTAAATGCTGGTATATATATAAAATTGAACGTGTCTGTGTGTCTGTCCGTGTGTCTGTCTGTGGGTGTGCCTGAGTACATTTTCCAACGCAATAACTGTGTCAATTTTCAGTCAACAGACCCAAAATTTGATTACAGGGTATTGAAATGAGCCAAAATTTTTGTAATCCATTTTAAACCAGAAATGTTGGTGTTAAGGGGTCAAAGTTCAACGATTTGACATTTTAGAAATCTACCAAACACCTCCGCCAATTGTGGGTTTAAACAGTTGAAATTGTAGATATAGGTTCAGTGGCCATGGATCTAACTTAATACCTTGATGTGAGCCCAAAACAATAAATGGTCAGGGGTCATTATAGGGGTCAAAGTTAAAAAAAATTGACCAATTTTTTTTTTTGCTCAACATATACCGCCAAACACGCGGGCAACGCCGGGCTTAATGCTAGTCTATCTATCTATCTATCTATCTATATATATATATATATATATATATATATATATATAAGTGAACGTGTCTGTGTGTTTGTGTGTCTCTCTGTGTGTGGGTCTGTCTGTCTTTCTGTGTACATTTTCCTGCGCAATAACTCTGTTAATTTTCAGTCTACAGACTCGAAATTTTGATATACAGGGTACTGAGATTTGGGAAAATCTACGTGATCGGAGCAGTTTGTAGAGTTTTCAAAGGTCAAATCATTGAACATTGAACCCTTAATAGCGAAACTTCTTGTCGAAAATGAATTACAAAGATGTTTCCATATCTAAGTACCCTTTATATAAAATTTCGAGTCTGTAGACTGTAAATTGACAAAGTTATTGCGTAGGGAAATGTATACACACAAACACATAGACATACACGCGCAGACACACACACACACAGACACGTTCACTTTTATATATATACTGGCATGGGTGCCCGGCATTGCTCGCGTATTTGCATGTGTATGCTGAGCAAAATAAAAAAACGGTCAATTTATTTAAATTTGATCCCTATTATGACCCCCTTAAATTTTTTTGTTTTGGGCTCAAATTAAGTTATTAAGTTAGATCCATGTCCAAGGAACCTATATCTAAAATTTCAAATGTTTAGACCCAAAATTGTCGGAGGAGTTTCGTAGAGTTCTCAAAGGTCAAATTTGACCCTTTAATCGAAAAATTTATGGCCGAAAACCGATCAGGTCGATTTTCCCAAATCTCAGTACCCTGTATATCAAATTTCAAGTCTGTAGACTTAAAATTGACAGCGTTACTGCGTAGGGAAATGTACATACACAAACAGATACACAGACAGATACACAGACACGTTCACTTTTATAGATATACTAGCACGTGGACCCGGCGTTGCCCGGGTGTATGGAGTTGTATGCTGAGCAAAAAAAAAGGTCAATTTTGTAAAACTTTGACCCCTATTATTACCCCTTAACTTTATTGTTTTGGGACTCAAATCAAGTTATTAAATTAGATCCATGTCCAAGGAACCGATATCTAAAATTGCAAGTATTTATACCCCAACTTGTCGGAGGAGTTAGGTAGAGTTCTCAAAGGTCAAATCGTTTAATTTTGATCCCTTAACAGCCAAATTTCTGGCCGAAAAACAATCAGCCCGATTTTTCCAAATCTTAGTACTCTGTGTATCAAATTTCAAGTTTGTAGACTAAAAATTAACAGAGTTATTGTGTAGGGGAATGTACACAGACAGACACACAGACAGATACACACACAGCCACACAGACACGTTCACTTTTATAAATATACTAGCATGGGTGCCCGGCGTTTCCTGGGTATTTGGAGGTTTTTGCTGTGAATAAACATTAAAAAAACAAAAACGGTCAATTTTTTTTATAACTTTGACCCTTATTATAACCCCTTAACATTTAATGTTTTGGGTTCAAACTGAGTTCTTAAGTTAGATCCGTTTCCAAGGAGCCTATATCTAAAATTTCCAGTGTTTAGACCACAAATTTTGAGAGGAGTTTGGTGGAGTTCTCAATGGTAAAATCGTTGAATTTTGACCCCCTTAACAGCAAAATCTCTGGCCGAAAACAGACCACATCGATGTTCCCAAATCTCAGTACTCTGTATATCAAATTTTGAGTCTGTAGACTGAAAATTGGCAGAGTTATTTCGAAGGAAAATGTACACAGACACACACAGACAGACAGACAGATACACCGACAGATACACAGACACGTTCCATTTTATAAATATACAAGCCTGGGTGACCGGCGTTGCCCAGGTGTTTGGATGTGTATGTTGAGCAAAAAAAAAAAAAGAGTGGTAGTAGGAAAGCAGGCTCGAACCCGTACTGCGGAGGAGTAAAAGAACGGGAAAAACTGACGACTTTGCGGTTACGACAACCGCAAACCTGAAGTGACTTATGTTTACATGAAGGCGATACAATCGAAATGAGAGGATATCTTTCAAAAGTATCGGCGAAAAAAGTGACCCCCCCCCTGTAGAAATGTATCTACTTGAAGGAGAAGATGTTAATGCTTTTAGACAATTTGTCGATATTTGTCGTATGAGAGGCCGAACTTCATAACTATCCTGATCTTGGTAAAATCCGTCGCTTCTGTCGAAAGTTTTAGGCGGATATACAAACATACATACATACATACATACATACATACATACATGCATATATTAGTAACTTAAAAGTTTCGAGCCAAACCGATTAAAAAGCTTGACCTTTCTCTGAATACTCTGTATGTCAAATTTCAAATGTTTAGACCAGACATTGTCTGAGTAATTAAGTAGAGACCGCAGAGGTCAATTTTTTTAAAACTTTGACCCCTATTATGACCGGTTAACATTTATTGTTTTGGCGTCTAATCAAGTTATTAAGTTAGATCCATGCCCAAGGAACCTATATCTAAAATTTCAAGTGTTTAGGCCCAAAATTGTCGGGGGAGTTTGGGAAAGTTCTCTAAGGTCAAATCGTTTACCTTTGACCCCTTAACAGCCAAATTTCTGGCCGAAAAAGGATCACAAAGATTCTCCGAAATCTCAGTACCCTGTCTATCAAATTTCGAGACTGTAGATTTTAAATTGACAGAGGGAAATGTACACACAAATGCACACAGACATACACACACAGAGACACGTTCACTTTTATAGATATACTAGCATGAATGCCCGGCGTTGCCCAGGTATTTGAAGGGGTATGTTAAACAAAAAAAAAGCGGTCATTTTTTTAAACTTTGATCCCTATTATGGCCCCCTTAATATTTATTGTTTTGGGCTCAAATCAAGTTATTTTCCCAAATCTCAGTACTCTGTATATCAAATTTCGAGTCTGTAGACTTTAAATTGACAAAGTTATTGCGTAGGGAAATGTACACAGACGGACACATAAAAACAAAAACACGGTCACTTTTATAGATATATAGACTAGCATTCAGCCTGGCATTGCCCGAGTGTTTGGATGTGTCTGTTAAGCAAATAAAAAAAGTGGTAGTAGGAAGGCAGGCTCGAATCCGTACCGCGAAGGAGAAAAAGAACGGGGAAAAACCTGACATCTATGCTGTTACGACCACCGCCAAACCGGAAGTGACATTTTTTTAAAATTAAGTCTAGACAATAGAAATGAGAGGATTACTTTAAAAAATATCCGCGAAAAAAGCGACCCCCCCCCTGTAGAAAAATTCCCAGTTGAAGGTGAAGATATTAATGTTTTTAGCCAATTTTTCGATATTTTTCGTCTGAAAAGTCGCACTTTAAAACGCTTCGAGAACCACCATCGGATGCATCTCACAATTATTTTTCAGTAAATAACCACAGTTTAGTATGAATATTTCTTAGCGGAAAAAGCACGGAAAACGAACAGTCAATGGTTTCAGAATATTATAATACTGCTTTGTTAACACGGATAGTTTTACCAAAGCTGACAGACTTACTGTTGAAATCGAAACTAGATGGAGATGGATTTGACATAATCTGCAATCTAGATATAACATCAGATAATTATTATGTAGCCCTAAAATTGTTAAGGGAAAAATATTTGAACCCTGATTTGATTAAAAATCAAGTTTTTGAGAAAATTATTTTTCCTCCGTTTGTTATAACGGATTTTACAAATTTGAAATCGTTTCTCGAAAAAGTTAAGAGAGATTTGACCGAACTTGACAAGTCCTATGGGACTGATCTTTTTTGCTGAGATGGGACCTCAAGGGCATTGATAGCCCACATACTATTTGCTAAATGTCCTAATGTCATAAGAAGAGAATTGATGAATAGAATTGGTGAAAGATACCCTTCTCTAAATATTATTATATCCCATGTGTTTGAAATTATTGAATATTTATTAGCCGCATCGCCTGATGTTCGGCGGGATATTTGCGCGCTAAAATTGGCGCCTTCTTCACCTAAGATGTGATCCAATATGGCGTCTTCTTCCCCACGTGAAGGCCACTTTATTATATAAGCTGTGCGAAGCTACATATCATTCGATTAAGAATTGTTGTAAATTTTCTTCCTTTGATGCGAAATGCCGAAGGGCTAAACAGTTAAAATTATGTACTCGGTGTTTGGGTGAACAATCAGAAGCATCTTGTCGTGGTAGTAAGGAATTTCCTTACCCGTGCGCGATCTGTGGATTGAAAACCCATTTTACTGTCATGTGTCCTAAAGAAAATAAATTCTTTGTGGGCCGACCAACATATTCTGAATCACAGAATCGTAGTTTTCCCATCCTTAGAATATTTATGAAAGCACACGGACGACCTGTCTATTTCTTCTGTTTACTTGATACTGGAATCAACGTTCGTTTTTCATCCAGAAAATTCTCCTTAAATTGTGTTCTGATAAAATCATAAACCACAAGAAGGTTAATATGGCGGTAAGCACGCTGATCGGCAGTTACTCTTGAGATTGAAGGAGTACAATATATCGATTAAATTTGGGAATTTAAATCCATTTATATTTGCGGCATTATTTTCCCAAGATTTAAAATTAAATTTCGAAGTGGGTAATTTCGATAACGTTGTCGATAACTTATCTCAAGACGGTTTCCGGCTTTTGCCCGGCTATAAGAATTTGAACGGAATTCCCATTAAGAGATTATTGGTTTGGACCTTCTGAGCAAGGTAAATGATCTGAAGCTAGTTGAGTGTCTTAATAGAAATGCATGGCGACATGGAAATGTCATAATTCCGTTTGGTGAGAGCTGACAGTTTTTTAAAAAAGATTTGAAGGAAGTAGATTTGCCTCCCTTTAATTATGTTGTAAAATCCCTTCCTAGATGCAACTTTTATTTTATTAATTCTGTGCTAAATGTGACACTCTCTTATAAGGAGGGTTTGAAGCCTTTCTTCTCTGAGTCCGCTGTCAAACGAGGGGTAGAGACGTTGGTCAGTCTCGATTCACTAGATAGTGATAAAGATGCTAAGTTCTTGGGTGTGGACAAGAAAAAATAGAAGACTTAAAAAACTCTAT
The DNA here is from genome assembly GCF_053919585.1 of Euprymna scolopes. Taxonomy (NCBI): domain Eukaryota; kingdom Metazoa; phylum Mollusca; class Cephalopoda; order Sepiida; family Sepiolidae; genus Euprymna; species Euprymna scolopes. The sequence goes on from NC_136486.1 coordinate 141,763,071, forward strand.
CATATGGGAGCAGTAATATCGATAAATAATATGTGAAAAGAAAAGAGGGAGGCGAAGACAAATAGGTGTAGAACGATGTGTAATAAAAGAAAATACTTTGAAAGTTTATGTCTTAAACTGTAAGGAGGAGCTTATAAAGGGTGTATCAGAATTTTAAAAATTGCACGAGTGCGAACTAATAATAAGCAAGGTATTTAAGGCAATAAATGAACTAAGAATGAAAGACAAGTGGATTGAGAAGAGAATGCGTGGTTAGTTAAGTCGAAATCTTTCAGAGGCAGTTGACAAGAGAAAAACCTGGCGATGGTTGTCAAAATGTGACTTGAAGGTTGCGACAGAAGCTGTAATATGTATCGCGCAGGAACAAGTATTCAGGCCAAATTATGTGAAAAATCACCATTGATAAAGATTTGGCAGAGAAAGCAACGAGACATCAGCTGGACGAGTGTAATGAGGACTGGGACCTTGGGGAGACTTGTTGCCACCCAAATTCCAGTGAAGACCAATGATAGGTACCAACGAGAAATCTATTTGCAAAGGTTATCGACAAAGGTTGAGATTACTGGAAATCTGAGTAGACTTGTTGTAACTCAGACTGCAGAGAATGCTACAAGTTGTTCTCTTTGATGATGGCTAGTGAATAATAATTATAATAATAATAATAAGAAGAAGAAGAAGAAGAAGAAAAATCTATGTGAATTTATCAATTTATTAATTTAAAAAATGACAAAGAAACTTAGCAACTCTGATACCGATACTTTGATGATCCCTTCTATGGCTGAATCGGATAATACTTTATTCCACCAGAAGAACTCCTAAAACCGCCACGATGATCCCTGATTCGTCAGATGGACGGTCGTGCCTTTTCGCATTTTTGACGTCGTCCTGTAAGGACACATAATATTATAGAGAATAGGGCTATAACAGAAGCAAAGTGGTTTATTAAGTTATGTGTAATATAATTGCTAAATATATATGTGGTTTTACTTACCTTAGATTCGCCTTTTCTCATACGCGAGCTGAGTACAATTCTGCTAGCATTCCATTTATTTTGTATTTTAGTGGTGTTCAGATATAACACATGTTATGGATCTTAATAAACATGATAGATGGCGTTTGTGTAAACTCTTTAGAAAGTATAATAATCAACTCAAATATATTACATTGATCTTTAAAAGAATTATGATATATAGAATTATATATTTTAAATTGCATAATATTCTTTTTCGCCTATCTGTTCAAGGAAAAGACACAAGAGACCACAGTCAGCTTTGATAGCTGAACAATATAGACTGTCTTTGCCAACTGATAGAAAAACACATTTGAACTCTTACACTATTGCTTCATTTATAACATATTTTAATGTGTTATAAATGTAACTGTAAAGTCTAAGATTATTAGATATCAAGTAGGCATAGGCAAATATGATAACACGAGCCATGTAATATTGGGCTATCCAAAACATAGAGGGTATTTTATTTCCCTGACAAAATCGGATTTATCTTAATGTCAAAAATTTATGAAAGCTTAATTATTGAGAGAAATCAAATGATTATCATGTTATTTAAGCGATGAATACGTTTGCTTATCAGTGAGATAGACGATATTTTTAGTTTCGCGACATCGAATGACTTTTGCGTTATCTAATACCATGGCTTTCTATTTGATCGAATAGTTTCCTTAAGCATTAAATAGAAAAACGCGTTGCAATTCTTGCGAAAATGACATAAGGTTATTAATACACTGAAAATAATGTACCTACCTAAGGGTTCAGAAGCATTGGATAAATGTGATGTCATCGATTTCCTGGGGGAATTTTGTGACAATCAGATACATAAACGTACAATAAAAACATCCAAATTTCGGCTATTAAAAAATGTTGTTTTATCCATAAGCGGAAAAATATATTCAAATAATCACATTGACTGAAGTCATGCGACGTTAAGTTTGGTCAGTTCTAAAATTGGTAATTATTTAGAAATACCAGATGCTATATATGGTTTCCGCTTATCTCGGTATTGTCTCCAGTCGGCTTAAACTTGACCTTGCCACTGGAATCAAGCATCGTCGATTAAGAAGTATGAGTTGGGATGGCGCAACACTTGTTTCCCAATTAAACGCGCACGAAAACTTCCAAGAATGTATAAAGTGTATCTTAAGATTCAACGGAAACCAGAAGACATAAGCGAAAATGAAAGAATGTTCGATTATCAATAATATCGAATATTGGGTCATTCAAACATTGAACGTCATATATGGAAGATGTCCAACATGCAATGCGTTTCGTAGATATATATCCATAGGCAAAAGATATAATACCATATTCTGGTTGATGCATCGTTTCATCTGTCGTCAGAGTTCCTAGGGGAAAATCGATGGCCGTAGCTTGCTTTTGATTGCCAATCAAACACAATGGTCATGATCACCATATACTCGCCGATTGTGCGGAACTAACCCATATTACCTACGCATAGACTAGTGCAATCTCAAAAATACCAGAAGACTACGCCGTAAGGGCTAAGTCGATATCCGGTGGACCAACCTAGGTCGTTTGTCGGCTACGACGAACATGCCACCTATTGTATACTTTGCAATACAATTATTTTGGCGTTGTTTTTCTTCGCAACATTAAAAAGGGCTATAAATGTAGCGACGTCGGATTTAGAACTTACAGTTGTCATTCGAATTTAAAATACCTCCAGCATTTAAAAGAACTCAGGACGGAAAGTTGAATTACATCAAGCAATTTTTCAGAAAACACTAATAAAAGAGGACAAAATACTCACAAAAGCCAAGTGCGTGGACATAAAAGTTTGAATTACAAACTCTTGGTGAGTAAGAATATTTTCATATATTGCTTCTTTTTTTTTACTCACCAATGTCACGACCTCTTCACGACCCCGTAAATTAAAAACAAATAGAGCAATGCGAATTATTCGTGTTTTTCTCACGTCATTAAATAAAATGACTGCCAGCGAACTTTTTGGTGTTGGCTTACCAAGAAAATAAGTATATACGAATTTTAATTTTTCCTTCTGTCAACATTTTTGTGCTATGAAAAGACAAATTGTTTGAAAGAAATATTGAATATTTCTCGTGACATATTTTTCTCTTCTATGGGAAAAGACATTTACTTTGAAATTAAAACTATGCTCAACATTCATTTGCAAAATTATTAAAGAAAATAAATTGCTGTTCGCTACCCCCAGTTGTTCTTAAAATACTAAAACCTAATTAATCTGAACACGGTTTTGCTAATTTCCATAAATTCAGTACTTTAATCATCATACAAAAATTGGCGCCTTAAAAAGTAAAATTATTTAAACTGAAAATTAAGCAACAACAACAACATCAACAGCAATTATTCGAACACCAGAGACTCTCAGATGAAAGAAAACAATTATTTGAACATCAGAAGTGCTCATATGGCAGACAACAACAACAACAACGCTTGGAAGAGCTGCTTATTCAAGTCATAAAAATAATGCGTCCACCGATAATAATACCGCATTTTCACAACACTCAATACGAAATACGATTGACAATTCCTGCTACGGACATGAGGAAGGTAAATCATTTGAAGCTTATTTTCGTTGGAATTGACAGCAAACAGTGATCGGACCAGACAAGGGTTCGTTTACTATTACGGAAACTAGAGACAACCGAACATAACAAAGTTTACCAAGAAAAACGTCGGGATTATCTTTCGCCGAAACAATGGAACTTTTTACAGAACTATTTATCCCAAAAACAAACTGATACTGTTGTAAACCGAATAAGAATAGTTCTCTCCCAACAAGAAACCAAAATCAGGAATGGTACTTTATCTCTAGTCCTAAAGTGATGACTAGGGCTATGACAGCAACATATTCTTTTCATTGTTTGGACTCTCGAGTGTGTATCCGTTGATCTCTTATATGCTTTTATATAGAGTGATGTGGTTTTGGGTTAAGTAAATGTGCCTAACTGTGTCGGATATAAACTCGAGAGTAAAACAATGAAAAAATATTCTGTTGTCATAGCCCTAGTGATGACACATTCGCCAACCGACCCAGTCGTAAATGTCTATGCGACTGCCGGCGTTTTTTCCGGATACGAAAACTTCAATTACACCGCAATATGTGCCAGTCGTAACTATTTTTCCAAATATTGGAAAATTATTTACCGTGAGTCAACGTCACGCAAAGATATTACGTGCAGCAAAATAATAGAACTCAAACGCTTTTTCCAAAATATAAAAGAACTGCTGGACCGTTTTACCCGGCGTCTCTTAAGCATACAGTTCATCAGGTAAACAACACTAGTGGAAACTCGTGACATAATCGCCTTTTGTTTGATGAATTATTACAAGCGCCTTTTGTTTGATGAATTATTATCCAAGGGGAGATTATTACTCTTAATTACTTGTGGCGGAATCTACACACGCAAGTAATTAATTGTTTTCTTAAATTACCGCGTTTCCTTTGCTGGTCAAAAGAAGAAAAATTCCACTGAACAATGAATCGTCCAAGAAGTAGATATTATTATCCGTCTACGACACATTTGATATCGAGCCTCCCCAAATCACATCAGAACCACAACGTTCGAGCAGGAAGAAGAAAATCACCGAGCCTTCCATGGTCCACCCAAAGGGGGAACATTCTGATAGACAATCTGGAGTTATCAGCTTGGAAGAGGGTAATGTGGCGAACTAACGGTACCTACTAATAGACTATTCCAATCTTAATAAATACCGGGACACTAAGCCGTAAGGGGGCACTCGATATCCGCTGGACCAACCTAGGTCCTTCGTCGGCTACGACGAACAACCCTTACATTGTATGCTTTCAAATACATATTTTTATTCTATCCTGGCGTTTTGTTTTTCGTTGCAACCCTTAACAGCACTATAACACCGACATATACATGTTCAGATGCATTTCTGCGTTCGCTACTAGCTAGAACATAAAAGTTGTCGCCCGAATAAAAAAATCAATTCAGGTAACTTGATTATGTAATAGAATTTACATCCATTCAATGTAGCCGCCGTCAGGCTCAATTACCGTCTTAATACTGGCACGAAACTGGGAGCATGCTATTTCTACAAGCACCGGCAGGAGCTCAGCGAATACTCGGCGGGTGGCAGCGATCAGGCTGGATTTAGTCTTGTGGGATTTCATGTGAATGATTTTCTCAACATATAACCAAACGAAGTAGTCCAACAGGTTCAGAACGGGGGAGGAGGGGGCCAGTGGGAGAATAGTACAAAGTCGTAGCACACCACTCTGAAACTAAGCCTGGGTCACTTTGAACTTGTTGGCAGGCGCTGACTCCTTCTGCCATACCCAGGTCTGCCAGGGGGCACGTGATTATACCAGAGAATCACCACATACTTCCGCATATCCAGGTACATTTTGGTATTGACTTTCAAGCCGACTTCACAAATGTGATGCGGTATGATGTTACGATCACTTGAAACCACAAAAGACAATAACTGTGGGCGGAAACTTTGTTTTCATCGACCTGAGCACGTCCCTGTTATTCGTAGTAATCCAGCGATGCATTTTAAGGGTGCTGGCAATAGTCCTATTGTCATAAATCGGATAGGTAGAAAGTATGAGTTATACTGCAGAGCATCTCGCTCGTTGAACATTGTGTCATTTTCATATATGATAGAACACTTCTGCCGCTCTTTGGAGTTGTACACAACAAATCAATTAATTAATTGTCTACATCAAAAAATAAAACTGCTTTTCATCAAGCGTAAACGGAATCATGTCGTCTTTACCAAGGCGACAATTTTATCATTCCACCCTGTAGTTAATTCCTTGTAATGGACACTATAGCATGTGCATACTATGTTATGCTTGTTAGGGCGATTGGGGAAGGTTATTAGCAGTTTTTGTTAGGGGCTTTACTCTTTAATTGAAACACATATCTCTTTTTAAGTGGATGATATAATCTCATCATTTACTGTTTTATTAAAAAAATAATTTAAGATGAAGATGAATTTCTGTCTAATGATTTCCGCTGTAATATTTTTAAGTGAGCGACTGGGCATCGACAACGTTTACTTATGAAAACTTTTTTTAATCGAAGACGTTTGCAATCAAATAGATTGCTCACGGTAAACGTTTAACATCGAGCGCTTCTAACTAGATGAAATTTCTTTGCTTTTAATGTTGCTTTATTTTCCTGAAGTAATGTAACAAAAGCATCCACAGTTGGCGAAAGAAACTTATTTGATCTGCCTTGAAAGTTACAGCAACAGCCAATAACCGGCATTTGATATATATATATATATATATATATATATATATATATATATATATATATATGTATATATATATATATATATATATATTATTTGTGTTTTTTTCTACAGTGATGTAAGAAAATGGCATCCGCACTCAACCAAATGAAAGGCAAATCAACATTTAATCTGATCTGCATTGCTAGATGCAACCAGAATCTCAAAATAGGTGTAATTTTTTTGTTTCTCTTATTTTTCTTATTGTTATTACTTGGGGTATTCTAAAAAAACAGTTTTATTACTTGGGATATTGTAAAAACATTTTTATTACTTAGGGTATTGTAAAACACTTTTTTATTACTTGGGCTATTGTAAAAAAAACATTTTTATTACTTGGGGTATTGTAAAAACATTTTTATTACTTGAGGTATTGTAAAAAACATTTTTATTACTTGGGATATTATAAAACCATTATTTTACTTGGGATATTATAAAAACATTTTTATTACTTAGGATATTGTAAAAGCATTTTTATTACTTAGGATATTATAAAAACATTTTTTTACTTGGGATATTATAAAATAAGTTTTTTTACTTGGGATATTGTAAAAACATTTTTATTACTTGGGATATTGTAAAAACATTTTTATTACTTGGGGTATTATAAAAACATTTTTATTACTTGGGGTATTGTAAAAAACATTTTTATTACTTGGGGTATTGTAAAAAACATTTTATTACTTAGGGGTATTGTAAAAACATTTTTATTACTTGGGGTATTGTAAAAAAACATTTTTATTACTTGGGGTATTGTAAAAACATTTTTATTACTTGGGGTATTGTAAAAAAACATTTTTATTACTTGGGGTATTGTAAAAACATTTTTATTACTTGGGGTATTGTAAAAAATATTTTTATTACTTGGGGTATTGTAAAAAAACATTTTTATTACTTGGGGTATTGTAAAAACATTTTTATTACTTGGGATATTGTAAAAAACATTTTTATTACTTGGGATATTATAAAAAACATTTTTTTACTTGGGATACTATAAAAACATTTTTATTACTTGGGGTATTGTAAAAACATTTTTATTACTTGGGATATTATAAAACATTTTTATTACTTTGGATATTGTAAAAAAACATTTTTATTACTTGGGGTATTGTAAAAACATTTTTTATTACTTGGGGTATTGTAAAAAAACATTTTTATTACTTGGAATATTGTAAAAAAACATTTTTATTACTTGGGATATTATAAAAAACATTTTTTACTTGGGATATTATAAAAACATTTTTTATTACTTGGGATATTGTAAAAACATTTTTATTACTTGGGATATTATAAAAACATTTTTATTACTTGGGGTATTGTAAAAAACATTTTTATTACTTGGGGTATTGTAAAAAACATTTTATTGGGGTATTGTAAAAAAAAAAATTTTACTTGGGGTATTGTAAATAACACATTTATTACTTGGGGTATGGTAAAAAAAAATTTTTTATTCCTTAGGGTATTGTAAAAAACATGTTTATTACTTGGGGTATTGTAAAAAACATGTTTATTACTTGGGGTATTGTAAATAAACATTTTATTACTTGGGATATTATAAAAACATTTTTATTACTTGGGGTATTGTAAAAAACATTTTTTTACTTGGGGTATTGTAAAAAACAGATTTATTACTTGGGGTATGGTAAAAAAACATTTTTATTGCTTAGGGTATTGTAAAAAACATTTTTATTACTTGGGGTATTGTAAAAACATTTTTTATTACTTGGGGTATTGTAAAAAACATTTTTATTACTTGGGATATTGTAAAAAACATTTTTATTACTTGGGATATTATAAAAAACATTTTTTTACTTGGGATATTATAAAAACATTTTTTATTACTTGGGATATTGTAAAAACATTTTTATTACTTGGGATATTATAAAAACATTTTTATTACTTGGGGTATTGTAAAAAACATTTTTTTTACTTGGGGTATTGTAAAAAACATTTTTATGTGGGTATTGTAAAAAAAAAATGTTTACTTGGGGTATTGTAAATAACACATTTATTACTTGGGGTATGGTAAAAAAACATTTTTATTTCTTAGGGTATTGTAAAAAACATTTTTATTACTTGGGGTATTGTAAAAAACAATTTTATTACTTGGGATATTATAAAAACATTTTTATTACTTGGGGTATTGTAAAAAACATTTTTTTACTTGGGGTATTGTAAAAAACAGATTTATTACTTGGGGTATGGTAAAAAACATTTTTATTGCTTAGGGTATTGTAAAAAACATTTTTATTACTTGGGGTATTGTAAAAATATTTTTATTACTTGGGATATTTTAAAAACATTTTATTACTGGGGGTATTGTAAAAACATTTTATTACTTGGGATATTATAAAAACATTTTTATTACTTGGAGTATTGTAAAAACATTTTTATTACTTGGGATATTGTAAAAATATTTTATTACTTCGGGTATTGTAAAAACATTTTTATTACTTGGGATATTATAAAAACATTTTTATTAATTGGGATATTGTAAAAAACATTTTTTACTTGGGGTATTGTAAAAAACACATTTATTACTTGGGGTATGGTAAAAAAACATTTTTATTACTTAGGGTATTGTAAAAAAACATTTTTTTACTTGGGGTATTGTAAAAACATTTTTATTACTTGGGGTATTGTAAAAAACATTTTTATTACTTGGGGTATTGTAAAAAACATTCACACAAAATATTATTATATCATTTAAGAATATGGCTATGGATTCTAAAATAGTTTATAATATTATGTAACAAATACTGTGACATCAGGTTTCGATCGGTTTACTGAAATTAAGTTTATTTTTAGCTGTGAAATACATATTTATTTTTTTTAATTCTGGTAAGCGTATTCCAATTAGCACAGTGCATTTTTCTTAGTTTCTTTATTAGATATGCTTGTAATCTCAATTTACAGGTTAGTGTCTTCTTTTTAATACATGGAAGATCTAATAGTATGTATTTCTGAAATGATTTTCGATGTAAGGAAATTTGCACGTAAAATTCTTTTTAAGTGTCACGACCAATTATGTCGTCGTGGAAAGAATCATTTTCAGAAGAGAAACGTCGATTACTTCGTTTTGTCATCGAGATGCAAGCCTATTAGTTATTACGTAAAAAGTAATTCGAACATCGAGCAAATCTGTATAGTTGCTGTGCAAAAGGTGAGAAAAATAAAGGATAAACGGTTCAAAGGCAGTTATTATATGAGTGCCAAGGTGGAATTTTAAAAATTTTGATCTGGGTTGAAAATATGTATAATGTAAATTTGGAATTTTTTATCATTTGACGAGGTTTCTGCTTTAGTTTGAAGTCTGAGAGAGAGTTCGCCATGTTGTAAAATCAGATAAAACGCTTATGATAATTAATTAAATTAATTCCAGTGTGCGAACGTTTTTATTGCAATGTGTCAAAATTCTTACCGCAAGAATGTATAAGGCTGGCAACGAAATGGCGTCGTTGCTTACAGACAATCTTTTCTTGTAACGATAATAAACTGCTAACGTAAACGAATTTAACACAAGTGTCTTCTGTCTGAAAATCTGAAAACCAAAAAAAAAAAAAAAACAGCAGAGACACCGAGTACAGCACATCTTATACATCCAACTTCTCGTTCAATGAGATTTTACGATACTAGAATGTCTATTTAACGCGTCAAGATCGGCCATTTGGTTTTGAGTAACAGAATAATAGATAACCTTCATCCACAGATAGGCGAGTTCTTTTACTTCTCCTCCGAGACTCACCATTGTTAAGTTCACCAATTACTAGTTACTATACTTTACAATGATAGTGTGCTTTATAGTGTGGAATATGAAGTTGCAATAGAAATTAACTTTCTCAAAAACGACCTCGAGTTTGCTTTACCTGTAAAATGACGGCGGATAATGTAAGAAAGACGACGAAAATACAAGCGTAATTTTGTAGGTGTCTCATTAGTGAACGTATGCCATTAATTTGCATATGTACACAATTGGTAACTGTTTAAATGGTTGAATTTTAAAGCATGCGTGTTCAGTTTTGTTTTCTGTTGGACAGGTCAGAAAGGAAAAAAAACGACTTTCGCGCGTTGTATTGACAAGAAGAGGTTTGGACACTGTCATTTCTTTTTTTTACCCTTTCCATTTTATAAAAGTAACTAACATATCACCATGCTCTTTATAAATTCATGTCAAGAATTAGATTTTATTTATATATTTAAATTTAACTTTTATATGAAGATAATAGTAATTACCCCGGTTTTTTTCCTAAAGTATTATACGGGCTGCATTGGCATTCTTCTGGTTAAATCCTGAATTCGGTAATTGAACTATAGTTTGTTTTGCTTCATTGAATTAAATCTTTCTTGATATATTTATTTTATACTTAATGTTGCTCGATAATTCTTAGAAAACCTATCCACACAAGTCGGATGTATTTTTGCTTTCACTCATCGGGCAAACTTCGCTGGGCCCACCTACACCAAGAAAATGTTTTCATGCGACACATTAGTTTGTAGCAGTGCCATTATCTCATATATTTTTTTATCTCGTATGTTATAAACTTGTTAATTTTCGATCTAGACAAGGAAGACTAACTTACCGACATTTTTCATTTTGTAAGAATTTTAATTAGCTATAATAAAGTCTCTTTTTACATGTTTTTTTTTAAGGAATAACATGTTAACGAATTTATATTGAAAACTAAAATATTTTCAATTTCCTTAATACACTAATTCATAAATAGTTCTTATAATATTTATACATAAACATCCATGTACTTTATTGTTACTTTATTTTATAAAAATTGATGTTGTATTTTTTAAAATAATTTATTTGAAATATATTTCAGATCGATTGACACTTATAACGTTCCGTAATTATTTTATTTCTTAATGTTTATGCTATGACAATTTAAAAAGAATTAGCATATCGACATAAAACATTCATTCATTAGAAAAAAAATTAATCATTACATTTTTGGTTACCGCAATAACAGATTAACGGATTAATAAATTTTACGGCGCTGTTTTTTGTAAACTAATTCGATCTTCTGTAAATATTAACACTGTTTAACATTTTTATCTAAAACCAAATAGATTATACTTCTCTACAATACAATGTTATCTGTAATCGTTATTTGATTCTGATTTTCTGTCACGCCAACTTCAAAAAACAAACAGTGCGTGTGCTTTGTTCTAGAACACATAATAGAAAATAGTCCTGTCATTCCCCTGGTGGTTGATATCTTTAAGAGGATCAGTAGACTGTAACTGTCTTATGTTCGCTATGACAACATAATTAAGTTATATTCTTCATAACATAAGTTTCAAAAAGTATTCATCAATTGAATCTGCTGAATTCATTTTCAAACCCACATAACACGTCAACAGAAATTGTTTGTTTGTGAAATAGAGTATTACGAGTTTCATCAGTACAAAAAATGTACCTTTTTTTAAAAAAAAGGTGTGTTTGCTATTAACTTTAATTTACTATAATGCATATATATATATATATATATATATATATATATATATATATATATGTGTGTGTGTGTGTATGTGTGTGTGGTATCGTTTATTAAAGGTGATTTACTCATAACTTTATACACCTTCAGTTATTTTGAAAAAATAAACAACTTTTGAAATGAATTCGTGAGATGTAAATTTATTAAGTAACTATTATATATTTAGAACAATTAATTTACTAACACTTTAATAATGTACTTTGATTCATTTAATACCCAAAATACATTGTAGTATATTACATTATTTTATAATCATCACTAAGGAAATGCATTATAATGCATTAGCATTTAGTAACGTGTACTTCACTCAGTTCACTTTATTACTTTGTAAAATAAAATGGTTAATTTATTAAAAAATGGTATATATATATTTATATATATATATATATATATATATATATATATAGAGAGAGAGAGAGAGAGAGCAGTAAATTTCTAGTTTTCTGACCTTTTTTCTTCTCTGCCATAGATCGTATATAATTTTCACAATATTAAGTTGACAACAGATGTAAAAAGAATAGAACGCGTAGTGTTTTACAAAACTCTACATATTGATAAATGTCATATTGGATTTTTGTAATATCGTGCTAACATATTACATCACACTTGTGTGTTCGTCACTTCCTAATTGAAAATGCATCGCCTGTCGTTAAATAATGTAGGAAAACATGAATGCGACTAAATATCATTGGCTATTCCAAAGGTGCGTCTATTCAATCTCCTAGTTTATCAATGAACGTAAGCTTATAAGATGAGCACAAATGCAATTTTATGTGGTCGTGTAACCGACAGACAAATGCTTTCATATAGTTTTTAGTTTATCGAGCGATATCATATTGTAAACGGAAGGGGGCACTCACTTATTTATTGACCGATCTCATAGCTTATTGAAAGAACCAGCACTATTTTATTAATATATACACCAGCGGGTCCTGTGGAAATTCCACAGAGGATTAATTAATATGTAATATATTGATGTTGGTATTCTGTAGATGTTCCGTGTAAATGGAGACGCTCTTATATTATTGTAGGATTTTGTTAAAACTGCAAATATATTTTTCTAAGCTAGCATGAACGTCCGGTAAAGCCCGGTCATAAAGTAAGCTTAAATATGATTTTTTTAATTCTTGCAGATATCGTATATATTATTATTATTATTATTATTATTATTATTATTATTATTATTATTATTATTATAGAGTTTATGTTTTATCGATTTTGATAGGTTATAAAGTTGCGATTTCAAAAATAAAAATATATCCATATGACTTGGGCGTATCAGCTTAAATCGAAACCGAAAAAACTTATGAAAAAATATATGTATATATATATATATATATATATATATATATATATATATATATATATATATAACTTGAGTTCCTTCAGCCATAGTAGAAACCGAAACTAAAACTTATGAAAGATTCTTGATAAAATTATTCATAAAAAAACATTAAGTGCCATCATCTATAGTCAAAACCGAAACCAAACTTATGAAGAATTCTTGGAAAAATTATTCATGACAAGAAATGGAGAAAAAAATTTCAATCAAACGGCCCGGGTGTAAGCGTGACACACGCTATCGTATTAATATATTGATAATAATAAATTCTCTTTCTATAAAAATATTTTATTCAGTTATTTAATCATTTCAAAACACAAAATTTACGGTACTTCAGAATGCAAAACAACAAAAAAATACATCAAGCGTCTTAAGTGTTTCTGAATTTTGTCCTATAGAATCTGTAGTTGATAATTTCATTTAAGAACATTTACTCGTCGACATCTCAGAATCTAATATGGCGTATTTTCAAGTGTAAATCTCGTAAGATTCATAGCTTATATCTAGTAGCTACAATCTCTCGCAATATAGGGACATAGATTTCTCATGTAATGTTGCAATTCCTTGGCTGTGTTCATAAAAATGTGATGCTGCATTTGTGTTGAATGAAATCTTTTTTATTACAATTAAAGAAATGATCATTACAAATATAGTAGTTATGTGCAAATGTATATAATAATAATAATAATAATAATAATAATTATATATATATATATATATATATATATATATATATATATATATATATATATATATTAGTTCAAAATTTTGTTGAAAATTCAAAGACTCACGTTTTCTTTTGTATAACCTTTGTTTATTTCCTGGATTTTTCCATTACAGCCGTTTCATTAATGAGTTAGCAATTTTACGATTTATGTTTCCGTAAAAATATCCTGTCCTCACCAACTTCTTCAGATGTTTATCCATTAGATTTCTTACAGCAAATGGTATATTTTGTACATGTTTGACATCGTATTAGGGTAAAAAGATTTCCACAGCCATGCTTCCTTATTCCTCCATCTTTTAGTGGGTGGTAACTGGAAATTACTGCAGTCCTCAGTATACTCCTGCCAAACGCTGTGAGTTATCTGCCACAATTTTTATCCTTTGATTATAATTATTCTTGACTTATAAATTAAACAAAACAAACTAATAAAGTAAATTACCGTATACGAAGACACGCTCTCAATTACTCTCTGTAGTTAAGCATATATATATATATATATATATATATATATATATATATATATATTAATTTTATTTATACAAACATTAATGGCTACATATGTGCATACATGTTTCTGTAATCACCCACGTTGGGGGATTACGTCTTCAGGCCAAGAATTACCGTCGAAAGTGATATTTCCACCAAATACATTTTTCCATTTCATTTATCAAGTTAGCATGCAACCTGGGTGGGAGTCATAAAAAACGGTAAAAGGATGAGTGAGGTCTTTTGAAGATAATAAACATCTTTTTTTTTTTTTTCCAAGCTAACTTTTGGTTTTTATGGCATAAGGTACTTGAGAATTTAGTTTTCTTGTCTTGGAGTCTGTAAGTTAAGAACCTTAGCGATGGTCAGCTAAGTACTGACCGGTGCCTTTTAATCTACATCCACCCACACACACATGCAACACACATACAACACACACATACACAGACACTGGGGAATGAAAGAAAAGGGGATAAGGAAATTAGGGTGAATAAACAAGGATGAAGGTAAGTACTATAATATATAAGCTTGTGTACTCGGTTTGTATAACCTAAATACTCTGATTTCTGTCATGTGTCATTATATATTATTATTGTATCGTTATACATCTTATGTATATCTGCCTTACCATCGAAAGAGTGTTTGCTTAATATGAGGATAGGCCTATGAACTTCATGCTGAATTCAATATAAACTTTTACGTAGTGTAAATTTTTACGAAAAAACCTATAACTTAGGAAAATGTAACAAGCGGGTGGGGCTATGAAATATAACTATGCGTGTAGAGTTTGATAGAAAAAGGGAATTTATATGGTAAATGTATTCATGTCTGTTTCTACTTTAGATGTATCATTTGGTTGCAAAGTACAGGTATATATGTATATGTCTATATTTGTGTGAGTATGTATGTATAAGTATATCTTATGTATGCATGTATGTTTGTATATTTATATATGTGTATCTATATATCTGTGTGTATGTTTGGATATGGATGTGGGAGGATGGGGGATGATTTCATAACCATACGCCCGTGCTTCTGATCTGGCGACATGTGAGTTGTGGACCGGACTGTTGTCCTGCAGGACGAGAGTACCTTTGCTGATCTTGCTCTGCCTCTTGATTTTGATAGCTTCCCTTAATTTCCTCAAAAGTGAAGCATAATAGGCTCTTGTAATTGTAGTACTCTTTACCAGGAAATCTGTCATCACTACTCCGTCCTGGTACCAGTAGACTGTGAGCATGACCTTGCCAGCGGAGAGCTGCGCCAGTGCTTCCACTGCATTGACTGCCTATATGAAATATGAATATGTACACATGTATTTATAAGTTGTATTAATAAATTTCTCACCTGCTTCAGTTTGTGTATTTCCATTACTTCTGCATTGTACCGCCTTCTACAATTCTATTTAACTACATACTATACAATGCTTCAAGCAAACTACATCCACCTCTTATATATATGTATGTATATATATATATATATATATATATATATATATACGTGTATGTATGTTTATATGTGTTTATGAAAGTATATTTCCCCAAACTTATAATAATATACATATATATATGAAACAATACTATATACAATGTATTTGTATTTAATATAGATTTGCACCAATATTTTTTTAATAAAAACACGTAATTCTCATTTTTGAATCAATCGTTATTACACCAACGGATTTTAAACGACGGCCTTTCTAGATTGAAACAGATTGGCATATCTGAAGTTGCTTTTTTGTTTACACACAGAATTTTATCTCGTCGACAATTCACAAACCAAAATCTGATTCGAGTATATTAATGCATTAATAATTTACATATACACAAACGCGTATTTTCTAATTTCTCAGTCGTAAAATCGTAAAAGCAAAAGTTATGCATTTACAATGCATGAAGCATTAGAAGCTTGAAACCTGTTAAGTGAATTTTTGTAATCTACGATTTTTTTCGCTATTTATTTCCTACAATATTTTAAAGCGTACCCATATGTAAACCGTTAGTATATATATATATATATATATATATATATATATATATATATATATATATATATATATATATAATTATTTAACATAAATTTTATAATAAAACTACAATAAAGTAGAACTTAATCTGTAAGAAAAGATTTTAAAGTTATGTGAAGGTAAAAAAGAAGGTATAAAAACTATTTTTATTTTTAAGTACAGTACTTGCAGCTTACATCAATATATCCCAATGTACATCTTGTTAAATTAGAAATAAACACAAGAAACACAAAATATATATTCCCTCTGCTTTTGTCTCAGTTAAAAATTGTGAAATGAAAATGAAATGAAAATGTCCATATATTTTATCGTAATTTTTTTTACATGCAACAAAATCATTTTTCAATGTCATTTTCTACGTGTAAAGTAAATTTACTCTTATATGCTAAAAATGCATGCACAAGAAAACATTGCATATTGCAAAATAAACACATGTCTAAAATAAGCGCATCCTAATTTGGTCAGAAAACAAGATTTCTATTTTCGGAAATTTGAAACTCACTTTTCAACGTAAATTTATACACAACAAAATCCAAAAGAATGAAATTCTTTATAAAATAAATCAATTTACTCTCCTTTAAATCGATTTTATTTAATGTTTTGCCTTCTCGTAATGCATATCGCTTTTATCAAGATAATTCAACAGATTTTAAACTGTTTAATACGAACACATTTTAGAATGGAGTTAAACTGATATTATTGTGAAAAGCTTAGAAATATATGACTAAATAAGCCTGAAAATTTTCCAAGCATCGATTAAATGGTTTGTATAATTTAAGCATTTTGATTTGCAGGAATAAATGATATAGTATTGCTGATGGCATATTAAAGTTTGAATTACAGTTTGCAATCAAACAATTAAACAGTGATAAATCATAAAATTACAGCACGTATTGTAATAATTGCAATTAAAATGAATGGCTCTCGTCTTGGGGGAGGCTTCATGTTTTACAAGCTTCTGAGCTTGACTTTTACTTCTAATCTGAGATGGAACACATATATTAAATTTATTGCCAAGGCCGCTGTAAAAATGGTAGGATCCTTCTACCGCTCCAGTAGATATCTCATTCTTGACCTATATAAAAGCAAGATACGGCCAATGATGGAGTACTCTTACCACATCTGGGCTGGAGCTGATAGAAGCAGCTTATCCTCCCTCGACAGAGTTCAAAATAGACTTCGTAGCTTAGTGGGGGAGGCCTTTTTTTCTTCCCTGCAATATCTTTGCCACAGAAGAGAAGTTTGGAGCCTATTTCTGCTTTATCGTTATTTCCATGGCAGGTGCTCGTCTGGCACATCCCGCCAAACTTTCTCGAAAATTACTCGTCTAGCTAGAACCACTATCAATAGTTTCCCACACTCTTTATCTGTGCGTAAATCTAAATCTAGATTCCATGAACTAAGTTCTTTCTTAGAACTGCACGCCTACGGAACTCTCTTCCCTTGACATGCTTTCACGCTGACTACAATCTGATTGTCTTCAAGTCCAACGTAAACAAGTTCTTGATGAACTGTCCCCCTAAGTAATACAACTTACAAAAAATTCACTATGTATATTTACTACGCTATAATCGCATTGGCTAATGCATACCACTTTACCTTTATCCTCGACTGGCCTGCGGGCTTTGATAATTGGTGATTCCTGTGTAAAAATATCTCATACACTTATATAATGCATGCCTTAATAAAGGGATATGCAATTCTCTATTACATGATTATCTAAAGAATATTACAAACTACTGCCCAATTAGCTTTTTTGTTCTCTTTATTAAAATAATATTCTACCAAATTCTTATAAAAAAGACGAACCCATACTTAATAGAACACTAACCAGAGAATAAATTGGTTTTCGATCTACATTTTGCAAAAGAGATGACATTCCAGTAATAAGCTAACTCTAAGAAAAGGATAATTCTCATAGTGTAGCAGTTACTTTTGTCTTTGTTTACTTTGAAACAGCATTTGACGTTATCGAATCAACCAGATTTAAAAGGTCAAGGAGTCCAAAGCGCTCACACCACGACATTTATAATGGATTCACAGTAACTTCAAAATTTGAATAGAATAGTTTAATATTAATAGGGAAAAACTGTTATATAAGGGGAAAATAGTTCATCAAACCTTTTTACTTGCAAGATTCGGTGATCAATAAAACTGAGTGAGAAGCAAGAGTTATTAATATAAACGAATAACAATTTAGAAACATTGATAAACACCGATAGAATTACGTATGTGAATCTAAGATTAGTTATTTGCATTACGTTGATATATCGGACTATTGTTCTCATCTTGGGTTTTATTTTCACAGCATTTCGGTCGATGTAATTTCCGACTTGTTCAGGCGTTCCTTGCCGAGCTCGAAATGTTTCTCTCGAACTACGGAAAATAGAAATATTGTACAGTAATAAACAGTGATATTGGCATCTAGAAATAAAATAGGTTTAAGGATCTTAAGATGCGTGCCTCTTTCTCACAGAAGAGATATTGCGAGTTTGTCTTTAACAAGAAACAACAGTCTAGCAGAAAACACTATCAATAATTTCCCCCACACTTTATCTGTGGCTAAATCTAAACGTAGATTCTATGAGCAAAGCTTCTTTCTTAGAACTGCACGCCTATGGAATTGTCTTCTGTTTTTCTGCTTTCCAGCTATCTACAAGATCGTTGTCTTCAAGTCTAATGTAAACAAGTTTTTGATGAGCCGTTCCATATAAGTTAACAAATTTACCGAATTTCCATTACTAATGATTACTATATTCTCCAATTTCTACTCCTAAACCCTTATCCTCGATTGGCCTCTTGGTCTTGATAAGTGGTGATGATTATGTAAAAAAAATGTCTGCACGGACCTGTGGCGCAGTGGTTAGAGTACTTGTCAAAATTCGATTGCAAAATTATATTCTCCTGTGACTCTACGCTAAAGAAATAGAAACACCGAGCAAATGGAAGTAAACCACATACTTATCACTATGATAACGGTTAACATAGATCGTAAGTCACATTTTGACATATAGTGGACATCCAAAGCGATGAGCTTCCAGGAGACCGTAAGACAAAATCTTGAGTGGGGAAATGGCCTCAACAACCAACTGTGTCCAGCTATAGGCAAAACAGACGAAAAAACAAAGGAAAGGTTTCATTTCTCAGGAGTTATAAGAAAACCCGATTGTGATTATGATGATAATAATTATAATGATGATGATAATGATGATGATAATGATGATGATAATGATGATGGTGACGATGGGACAAAATAAAGTCATTTGTATTTTATTCTTTGTTGGAACTTGAAATATTTATTTATATAAAAATATTAAATGAACAGAAATGGCACACCGTCTTATTTCAAAACGACTTGGATTTGAAATATATAAATCATCTTCATACACGCAAATGTAGAATTCTTGCCAAATCTTAATTTCTAATACAACTGCTGTCTCTTTAGTCATATCTCTCTCACACTCTATCTACCTCATATGCATTAGATCTTAAATACAATCCACCTTACACACATTATAATATTAGAATCAATATTACAAACATGGTTTCTTTCATCGCAACATTACCATCATCATCAGCAGCAGCAACAGCAGCAGCTATAGCAATACGATTCTCAATGTACGTTTCCAGCGTTAATAAGGATTCAAGATCCCACCGTACCTTGAAATCCGATTTTTTATCCTATGTTCTGTTAGTTGTTCATATATCATCACGATTTGAATTTATTTGTATTGAATTCCAATGTCTGTTGCTGTGGGGCTCCTTATTGTTCGTTTCCAACTGCAACCATATGAAATATTTCAGTTCAAATGTTAATATTGAACACATTTCTTCTTTATGTAGTGAATAGTTTTCTTTGCCTGTCTGCTTTCATTTATACAATTACACTTGGTAGCGTTTTATTACATCGATTTATATAAAAATTGTAAAGCGATGTATTAAGTTATATGAATATAATAAAATTGTTAAATAAAAAAGGCAGCAGATACCAAATGCTGTGATTCGTTCAGCTGGATATGTTTATAAAAGGTTGGCAAGAAGGTTCTTGCGGAATTTTTAAGTTTGATTTCAAATGGTATATTTTTAAATAAGTTTTAGTTGTAATAACTTTACTTTATATATTACTTTAAAAAACGTTTAAACTACATTCGCTTTAAAACAATTATGTATTTGTTTTAGAACGTTAACCAGGATAGAAAAAACAAAATTTGTACAGTTATCTCATTTCAATTCAAGCTATTCCCAATAGCTACTGAAACACCTCGCGATATCAACGAATAGTTTAACCGTGGAACCACTACTGGTGGTTTAAGAAATTTCGTGTCGGCGAAAAGAAGATGATAAGCGTAATGGCCAACCATACAATGTTCACAACGATCAATTAAAGGCCTTAATCGATGCTAATCTACGCACAACTCTTCGAGAAGTCGCTTTTGGATAAGGCGTAACGTATACGACGATTTCCAACCACTTGAGAGAGATTGGAAAAACAAAAAAAAAAACGATAAATCACAAATTAAACGACAACCAAAAGAACCGCTGTTATGAAGTGTCATCTGCCTTTCTTTAACGCTACAAAAACGACCCGTTTCTTAATTGGGTTGCAATGTAAAGTCTTTTTTATGACAGCCGACACAGCTCAACTCAGTGGTTTGACGCTGACAAAGCTCAATGACAATTCTGGAAGCCAAAATTGCACCAAAAGAAGGTCATGCTGACGGTTTGGTTGTCTACGACCGGTCTCATCCATTACAGTTTTATGATGCAGGCGAAACCATTACTGGGGAGAAATACTGCAAACAAATAGATAAAATTCATGAGAAACTTTGAAGGCAACATCCAGAATTAGTCAACAGAAGAGACCCAATTCTCCACCACGACAATACCCAACCGCACGTTGGTAAACCGGCCCTGTAGAAGTTGAACGAATCTGGCTACGAAACATTGCCTAATTCGCCATACTCTCCATACCTTTGCTTTTTTAAATATTTTCTCTCTATTTTGCCTTCATTTCTTTCATCAACCCCAATAAAAACAAAGTTTTCAACAGTTTCACCATGTCTTTCATAGGCATCTTTATTCATCCTTACATAGCTTTATTTCTTTTGCATTTATCAAATTATCTTTTATATCCATATTAGATTTGGCTCTAAATATAAAATCACTGAATTAGCTAAGCTGGTAGAAATATCACCTCTGAATGATTCAGTAGTATATTGAGGGATTTTAATAATACTTTAAAGACCTGCGGGAGGTCTCTCAGGCTCAAAGTGTTCAACCTTTGTTGAATTACTATTAGGATTGGTTTGAGAAAGAACGGCATTCTCATCATTATATGTTCACGCATTATAAAATGATGAACATAAACGTTTTTGATGACCAAGCTGGAAAGTATCCTTTAGCCTTTTCCTGACTCTCTTTGCTTTTAAATATTCCATCTATTTCATTGGAACCTAAAATATCAAATTTTGCATTTTTTACAAGCACGTCAATATCAAAATATTTAAAACGAAAATGGTAATAGTTGCTTTTTACAAGTATTAAAACATTACATGCAAGCATGGAAATACATTTAATTTAAAATTTACATGACTTTGTTAATAAAAACATACTGCCTTCCAAATTCCAAAAATAAAACAAAAAATAAACTTACCTTCTTTTCCAAAAGATAAGTACATTGTATGTGCTAAATCTGGCAATGTTCTTTGTTGCAGTTAACATTTCTGTCACCACAGCTTAAAACAAGCAGTCTGTATGTACAAGATGCAATGCCAAACAGCGTATCTAGCTTTTCCCGTAAAATTTTCTGGGAATGCAGGTAAAGATTTCCTATTTACATTTTGCAATCAGGAACATATGATCTTCACTTTATTTACAATAGATTTTTCATTTACTAGAAGTAAAAGAATGTTAACTGCATTCCAAATTCCAATTATGTCCTTTGATATTATTTTAGAAATAGCTAAATCTGTTAAGTCATGGTATGTATTTAAAGGGAAATAGCTGAATTGCATGATTTGCCGAAAAATTCTCTTTCATGCAGATAGGATTGAAAATTTTCTTGCATTATTACTGCAAGTATGAATTGTGGTTCGTCTTTTTCCAACCATTGTTCTTGAAATACTCTAATAGAAAATATATTGTAATAGGTTATAGACGTTATACAAATATAATAACTATTACTAAATTAAAATGAAATAGGAAAACAATTAATTATCATAAAATCCTACTATCTTATTAAGCCTTATACTGGAGCGTTTTATGGCCTTGGTAAGTGGTGACATATTTAGTAAAAAAAATAACGTTTTTTTTTTTTGTTATTAGATATAAAAAAAAGATTTTCTTAAAATTAATTGAATAAATCCGTGTAAATTTTAAGAAAGCAAAACTTTGAAATAAAGTAATTAAATCACCACTTGCATCCCTACGAGAGTAAACTTAGATTTAATATCTAGGAAAGAGCCGAGATACTGCATTGCGAAAAATAAAAATTGCCTTTCTCTAGAAAGGTCTCTTTTTCTATTGACGAAGGGCCAGACTAAATTTTAAAACATGAAAAAAAACATAACTTTTAAAATATATAAAAATTGAGTTATACAACTCGTATAGAAAAAAACTGAATAATTCCACATGAAAGATGCTGTGAATGAAAATAACGACAGTTATTAAAAAGTGTCTTTATTTACTTACGTTACACGAGCGTAAGGTCAGATACAAAGGTTTTTTTTACTGAAAGATAAACTTTGGATATGTTTTTCACATGAAAACAACTTACAAGTTACTATTAAATATGTATATTAAAATAACTTTACATTACTTTAAAATGAAATATATTTTATTTGTTTTGCAATATTGAATGAAATATGTTAAAGATTATATTACTTTATATTTAACAACATAAACAATATTAAAGGGAGATAATTACGTTCCATATAGATAAGTATCTTGAAATAAACTTGACCGGGTTCTAAAATTAGAATATTTATTTTAAAATAAATACTTTATAGTATATATTTTTTTTATTTACTAATACTCGATATTGAGTACGATCATTAATTGTTTTCATGAAATATAGTCTTACATATATTTACTGAAGTTATTTGCATTAATGACTTGTCTCAATTTCGGTAACACTGTTATCTTAATAGAATCTTTAATTATTTCACAATTTTAAGTCATTTCCTCAAATATGGACGAACTTTTTAAGGAAACAATACATTATATGATCATTTTCCCGGTAATTTGCAACTTTCCCCTCCTTCGCTCGGCTAGCATTTCAGAATCGCCATAGCCTGATATATATATATATATATATATATATATATATATATATATATATATATATATATACTTGTACTTTTTTGTAGAAAAAGAAATCCCATACAGTGCTCTATTATATTAGGGAAAAAACTTTCTCGAAATAAGAGCGATATATTTTTTTTTGTATAATATATACAGAAATTTACATTTATATCGGTAGTCGGTACCGACGGTTTCAAACCCGGTAGTTGAGGACTGCTCTTAATGTCCGCCTCAGGCTCTCTTCAGAGATGAGAGTCGGCTGAAGAGAGCCTGAGGCGGACATTAAGAGCAGTCCTCAACTACCGGGCTTGAAACCGTCGGTACCGACTACCGATATAAATGTAAATTCCTGTATATATTATACAATATATATATATATATAGAGAGAGAGAGAGAGAAAGAGAGAGGGAGAGAGAGAATAAACTCATTGATTTATATAATAAATAAATAAATTAGTTTGTGCTACGAAATAATTGCTGTCAAGAGTTGTGAATCTCAAGGTGCTTAAAGGAATAAATTGTAAAATGATCAACATCATGAAATTTGGAATATAGACTTTTATTTTTATATGCTCTGTAATGGCATTGAGCTTGATACATTAAGGATTGATATAAATGAAAAGTAAAATATAATGACAACAAACATATTTCCACAGATTTAGTTTGTATACACATTATGTTACGCTGAGAGGAAAATCTTTAATAAATTTCAGTATGGCTTTCCACATGCGATCACTAAAAGAAGACTGACACTTATTACTAGTAGAGTATCCGTTCAGTAGTAAGCTGAAGATAATAGTTGATCATAATCACTTTGTCTGGGCGTAATATAAGGGGAATAATTTAGTTCATTCTGCTTCGTGTTTTCGACGAATGTTCGGAATGACTTGTTGAAAATCCTCGGTGATAACGCCCTGTTCGTGATTACTGGGATCTTAACTTAGTGCTTCAGATATTACGCTGTTCGATACTTCAGCTGATCCTGTTATTTTCGTCCGTTTATTGTTTCAACTTGCGATTATTTCTCGTAACGTCTTTTAAAGTGCTGACTGATATGGTGTTTTATGTTTCATTTGCTCTCTTTAAATATCTTTCTGTTGAATTTTCTGTCCAGTTTTCGTTTAAAGAGATTTTGGTTGGTTTGTCATATGCTTACTTTTAATAAAATTTACATCTCATCGGAGTTTATTACAAACATTCACAATATATTTTGTTTTCCACTAAAAACGTAATATATTTTTCTTACCAAGCTAATGAGGTTAAAACATTGAAAATAAATACATATATACATATATATGTATACATATATATTTATATGTATCTATATATATATATATATATATATATATATATATCCCCTCTCTATATATACAAAGATATAGATGTACACACACACACGCACACACACATATATATATACATATATATATATATATATATATATATATAAATGAATATATGTTATATGAACATTTATAATGTCTTTCTCAAATGCAGTTACATTTTAGCAACGTATATTTTCTTCAAGATTGAGCGCTCTTAGAATATATTGATTTTAATTTTATTATATCCATGTATTGAAATATATGTGTGTGAGCGTGCGTGTGTTAAAAAAACCCGATACGGTTGCTTTTTTTATTATTACATTTTCACCCCAAACAAGGCACATTGCCACTTTGGTGTAGGGGGAAACAACTACTGGGGTACTATGTAGGGATTTGGGCAGCAAGATGTTGGTTCACGTTGCACTTGAACTTCTGCATGTCAGTACAGTTGGGGAAGCAGTGACCTGGAATGGAATTCCAAAGTCTAGCGGTTCTGGGGAAGAAACTACCGGAGTAGAAAGATCTTTTACATCTAGGGATCTCTACAGTGTGGTGGTGGGATTTTGCAGCTTGTCGGGTCTGTCGAGGGTGTTCACGTCGTGGGGGCACAAGTGCTTGCAGTTCATCAGAGCATTCACCATTAAAATACTTGTAGAACAGGCAGAGGGATGCAACGTTTTGTCGATGGGACAGAGGCTGAAGCTTAGTTGCCAGTTTAGGGTCTATCAGATTTGCGACTCTTTTTTGAACCCTGTAAAGGAGCGAGAGACTAGTAGCCGATGCACCAGCCCAAATATGACAGCAATACGCCATACATGGGCGAATGGTTGCCTTAAAAGCTGATGATCTTCTAATTCTGTTTTATTCATGTTCAATTTAAAGTAAGCTTTCTTGTTTTTACGCTGTAATATATTTAAATCTCATTCTGTAATTTTATATGTTCTATCGGTAAGAGACCTTCTGAATTTGCGCCATGTTTTCAAATTTTGTTAGTATCGCTAGGAATTCTTACGAGGTGTTAAGGTTTTAAATAGTTTTGTATGACATATTTAAAGCTTCTTTAGACTATATATATATATATATGTGTATATATATATATGTGTATGTATATATATATATATATATATATATATATATATATATATATGCGTAAGTATGTCTATGCAGCAAATACACAGTATAAATATGAGAGTAGTAGAAATAAGGAAAGGGGGACGTGGCATAGATGTAGAGAGGATACACCGCCTGTAACCAATTCTGAAAGCGAATAATAATGTTTGGCTTTAAAGGCAGAGAAGATGGTTGGTCAGCGGTAATTCATGCAGAAAAGAGATACTGTGGAAAAATGAAAAACGAAACGTGAGCAAATCACGTTTGTCATTCCCCTTAATTCAGTTATTCATCATTTGCTTGAAACGTTTCGTTTTAAAAGGAAATAGATCGGCGAGTCGCTATAGTACACGGGATCTTTAATAAAAAAGCTCCAAGACATTCCTATGAATTCCAATGGATTGGAAAGCGCCATTAATAGAGGAAATCTTTTACGTGGCTTCCTCGATGGAAAACAGATTCCAGTCTTCTTTCTTAAAAACATAAATATGCACACACACAAAATACAGATATATATCGGTATACAAAAGCTCACACACACACGCACACACATACACACACACGCGCACACACATACACACACACACACACACACACACACACATATATATATATATATATAGTAAGGTTTGCAAATATATATATATATGGAAATTAAAACACACGTTTAATTCTTGTAAGTATTTGTCAGGCAATTGTACGGAATTGATGCTACGGCATAGTTGTATATATTCACGTGGCGCCAAGTTTTCTAATTATCTCATCAGGTTCTTTAGTCTTCGCCCTCCCATGTATCGCAACCAATAATGCCGCGTTTATCTATAGCTCCGCGTTTGCAGAGGTTATTTTGACCTTTTTCCTTTCATCAACATTATCATCTTAAGAAAAGTATATCGGAATATTAGTATTAATATATCTATATAAAGAAATGAAAAATATATAGTCTGGTAAGTAATACAGTTATGAATAAAATGTGTGTTTCACTTATTTGAAGTAGTGACATTTGCGAAGCGATAGCAGTTAGCAATCTTAGGCAGTATATATATATATATATATATATATATATATATATATATATATATATCGTTCAAAAACTACTGTGTTTGAATATATGGTTAAGCGTTAGTTTTACAGTTTTACAAATTTAGTATTGCTTTATAGCTTCACTGCTAACTTATTTTGCGACTAAATTTCAAACAATTTTCATTGGTCACCTTCTCATTATATCTCGAAATAAACTGTTTTAATGTTCGTTCAATAAAACAATAATAAAATAAACTTATAAATAATAAAACAATAATAATAATAATAATAATAATAATAATAATAATAATAATAATAATAAAGTTAGTGATAATAAAATTACAGATGTTCAAAGGTCCTCAGAATTAGTAAGGAATGTGCGAGACGGTTTTTCCGATTGGTTGTTGGTTACCATATCAAAATTTTCGTCGTCGACAACTTCATAAATCATAGCGGGAATGTCGCTCGCATGCCATCTTATTTGGGTTATAGAGAGAGAGTTAAAAAAGAAAAACGTGATGCTTTCTGCCGTGCTAGAGCTGATAATATTTCGCTTATGACGTCGACCGTAAATTCTATTTCTCTCCTTTTGTCTTTTCTTTCTGCTTATTTACTTTATTATCTGTATTTTATTTTTCTCTAGTCAATTTCACAAGTTGGTAATAATGTTTTATGGATTGTTGACCATGCGCATGATATTAAGCACGCAAAAGAAAATATTTAAAAGCGAAGCCTGGAAAAATTATGGATTACCTCGAAAAATGCGAGGATGAAAAGTGACGTGTTTACGATTAAGCTAAGCAAAGTAAAAGGACTAGTTGTAAAATTGGAAAATAATAAAACTGAAATTTTATTATTTTACTTGGTGAGTCCTACGTAAAATATCCTGTAAAAGTTCTTCTTTTTTACCTATAAGCGAAGAAAAACATGTTTCAGGTGAGATTTTTATGATTTTCGGTAGTTATCGGATTATTTTCTGTAAAAAACATATCTAAGAACACTTTCAGACATATAAATTACCTTTGTATGAAATTTGCAAAAGATAGGTTTAGCCGTTTCGAAATCTGTGGGGAATAAACTCAAACACACAAATAAAGTGACATTTATGTAATAGTAGAGATTTCTAATTGTTGCACTTAGTTCTTATCTGGTTTATAAAGAAATAACTATTATAGTTAAATTGCAAATATCTAATTGAGAATTTACAGATACAAGATATTACTAGTAGAAGTGATACAGTTAATTACCAATATGGGAACTGTCTAGAAGTATACAGTAATTCCAAGAAAGTAAAATCTGACATAATGACATAAATGATTCGAGCGAAACATATATGTTAAGAAATGGATGGTCTCAGTAAGAGTAGTTGCGCTTACATTGTATTAACGATGAATTAACAAGAATTTCAATCCGCAAATCAGGGTTTTTAAAGTAGGATTTTCAATCTGAAATGTTGGTTGCTGTACTTTTTAGAGTCTGATGTTTCAGATTATCTACCGAAAGATATTAAAATAATGTGTGTTAGAAAATCAATCAGCCAATGGTTGTACTGGCGAAAAAGCGGAGTGTTACTGAAATGCATGTACTAATGCAATACGAAAAGAACTTGGGATGAAATCATATTGCAGATGATGTCGTAACATTCTTACAGCAAAGTCCAAAATAAAGAGAGAAGATCCTTGTTACTCAACCACCTGAAACGCCACGATGATACCGTACGCATTTTTGTGGACAAAAACAAATTTGTTGAAGACGAAAACTTCATCCGCATAAACTCGAGTTCTGGTGTCCCTACAGCCATGCAAACTAAAGACCCTGCTTCTGTCATAGTGTTTTGAGCTGTTGCGAGCAATACAAAAGTCATGCCCCTTCACTCCATTAAATTGGACCTTAAAATCAATAAAACGGGATATCTGAAGATTCTATAGAGATTTCTTCTATTATGGATTAAAAAAAGAACTATCATCCCAAGAAAGCGATATTTATGCAGTGCAGACCTTCTTGGATGGCGGCTTTTTGTGATCCTAAGTAATCTGGTTCTTTAACTCGCCACATTCGAATCCCTGCGACTATTGGCTATGGGGTAGCAGTATCAGAATTTTTGTAGGAATTTTTGACACCCCTAACACGAAACTGCGAATACAATATAAAAATCTCGTAATTTCTCTGTTAAAAGTGGGTTATTTATTTTCTTTATGGATTATACTTCCAAAATAAACTATTACAGTTGTTTTAAAAGTAATAAAAATATTTTTATTTTTTTTTAAAACAGTAATGAATTTTCCGAACTCAATATTTTTCAATTTTTAAACTCAATATTTTAAAATTTTAAAAATCTATCAAAATTTTTCTATTGATTCTATTTTTACGATATTTTCAGGGTCAATGTGAAATTTTATGTTCTTTCCAATAAATCGAATATAATATTTTAGACAAACGTTTTTTTTAAATTCACGCCCCCCCATTTTCACGCCCCCCCCCATTTTCACGCCCCCCCCATTTTGAAATGTCTATTAAAAAGTAAATAATTAATTTATGTTTAATAGTTTTATATATCACAAATTGAAGAGAAAAGGTCAATAAATAATATATTCAAATTTAAAACAAAAAAAAAATCAGTTTTTTAGAAATTTACCTGTAAAGTCCGAAGTTTAAAACCTTATTTTATAAGAACACATTTTTTCTTTTTGTCTTTTTTTTTTTTTTAATGAAACCTTGGTCCTTGCTCCTTTAATTGAAAAAAAAATTAGGGCTTGAATTACATTTTTCGAGGAGTTATAAGCTTAGAAAGATAGGGGGTCGAATAATTTACGCCTCTCATTTTGAAATGTCTATTAAAAAGTAAATAATTAATTTATGTTTAATAGTTTTATATATCACAAATTGAAGAGAAAAGGTCAATAAATAATATATTCAAATTTAAAACAATAAAAAAAATCAGTTTTTTAGAAATTTACCTGTAAAGTCCGAAGTTTAAAACCTTTTTTAAAAAAAAAAACACATTGTTTTGTTTGTTTGTTTTTTTTAAATAAAACCTTGGTCCTTACTCCTTTAATTGAAAAAAAAATTAGGGCTTGAATTACATTTTTCGAGGAGTTATAAGCTTGGAAAGATGGGGTGGAATTATTCACTATTTTCACGAAATTTCTGACACTGCTAGCTATGGGGTAATGTTGATACATGCTGAAAGGCTCGCCTCCATCTGAGTGTGATCACCCTGAAGAGCTCCATAATGCGAGCATTCTGAGTTATCAAGCAAGAGTCAAGTGTCAAGACCTGTCGTACTTTTAGGGCTCTCCTTCAGCAAGTTGTAGACGCAGAACGTAGACGCATAGAATAAAATGTTTTCATCTGTCCCTTCTTTATCAAGATTGAAAGTTCGAGATCTCAAATAGCTAATTAATCATTTACCCCCTGTACAGTGGATTTTTATTATAGATAGACACATCTTAATAATAGCCGTTTTTGTTTGGTACTGGATTACATCAGCCATGTCTGTCGAGCTATTGCCATGCATAATTCACTGTAAGAACCATGTGCGATTAAGTTCAATAAATAGTGCAATTAAAAAATATGGAGTACGGGACTAACAATTAAAATACAAATTAACTCTTGCATAATTGTGTTAGTTTATCAAAATGTGTCATATTATCCCATTCCTAGAGGTCTGTGATTATTCATTCCAATATATATATATATATATATATATATATATATATAGAGAGAGAGAGAGAGAGAGAGAGAGAGAGAGAGAGAGAGAGAAAGACAGAGAGAGAAAGAGAGATGAATAGATAAATAGAGAGAGATAGAAGGAGAAAGAGTAAGTTATGAAAATATATTGATGGCAATTATACTACACAAGTGGCTGCGGTTGATGCCGTATAGAATCGTTAGGATTAAATGTATTTTAGCTTGGCAATGTCAGCAGGTGATGAAACCCAGAAACCTGTGTGTATTACGCCATTACATTTTCATGATTTATTACCTAACTTTACTCATATATTGAGAACAGTTGAAGTAAATATACAAAATCGATACTAAAAATAGTATATATATATATATATATATGTATATATATATATAGTAAGTTATAAAATATATATGGCGATTAAGCTACATTGAATATTCCCCGTTTCATCCACTCTAGGACGCTTCAGGATTATGGGCGAATTTTCTGGTTGTCTGTCATTTTTATACACGCACAGTCTATTGAGATTTTAGTTAGCCAATCAGCTTTCTTGTATCCAACACGCCTTTCCTATCAGCCAATGAACATGCACTTACCGGACAAAGCCCATTTGACCTTTGGTTGACCTGTTCCTTTGTGTGTGCTCTATTTAGTCTGGATATCTAGTTACTTGACCTGTTTTAAATCTAGATTAGGGTTTTTTATGTTAGTTTATATATATGTACATATATATATATATATATATATATATATATATGCATATATGTGTGTAATAGTTTATGTATATTCATGGTTATTTAATTTATTTGTTTATTTTCTATTGTTTTTGTTAGTTTTAAAATTATTTAGCATCGCTATCCTAGAGTAAATTTTATCCAGTGAACACAGTTGTTCGCTATTTCTCTTCTACAATTTAATAGATGGTGGGGTTCTTTAAAGTAAAAGATAGCAAATTTTTCATGAAGACATAATCTACATGAGTCGTCTAGGTCTCTACATGTGGTAGCTTGTCTTATTATTTTCCATTCGACTACCGGCGAATGTCCGCTTTCCTTGAGTTCCCAGTATTTATTTGCAAGCGTTGTTTTCATACGGTGTTTTTTATTGTTGAAGGATCATTTGTGGTCATAATATCGAGTTTGGAAATCTAAGGAAGTCATACCTACGTAATATTTCTTGATATTCGAGTTTTCATTCGCAAATATTTTGGCCTGGTAAACTACGCTTTTGGTTAGACATTTATTTTGAAGTGGACAAAGTGTGTGGTGTCTGCAGTTGCACTTATCTTGTTCGTTATTAGTATTTTTATTTTTATTTCTAGTATGGTTGTTGTTGTCCGGGATTGGTTTATCCTTTTCCTTGGTCTGACGAAGCAATTCCCTTACTGGGTTTTCGCTGAAACATGTATGCTTATGTGTAGCCATTTCTTTGTAAACTAAATTCACTTATTTTGGCTCAGTCTAAACATTGAGCACTCTTTTGGGTGACAAACTTATATATTTTGTTATAAACAAACAAATAATTACTACCAATACAATATATATATATATATATATATATATATATATATATATATATATGAATAAATGATTAACAAAACATTTTAAAAAACATCTTGAAAAAGAGTTAAAATCATATTTAATTTTAAAAAGGAAGCACAAGATAAGTGGATAGTCCTTAATCCGCGGAGTTTCGAAGAAATACACTCCTCATCAGAAGTCAGGAATGAGCAAAATGCGGGATCGGATTTTGCATGTAAAAGTATTTAATGAAACCACTAGTAAGTCACAGATCTTACTTAGTTTTAAAAAGGGTGAAGTAAGGGGAATAGGAGGTAAAAGAAAAAATGATAAAAAGATTTCACATGAATGGATAGTCCGGTGAAGGGAAAAAAATCCAAGAATGGTAAAATTCAAACACGGTCGAATTAAAAACTTCCAATCCAACAGGTAAGTTCCAAAGGAATCAAGTAACTGGAAGATGGTCCAAAATGATCCAAAAGGCAGAATTCCTTGGAAAAATCACAAATGGAATGAGTTCAAAATCATTAAAATAAAAGTTCAAATGTGCACGGAAAAAGCTCTGGAGAGAATATTTAAAACACGTCTGCCAAGGCCGGAAGAATCAAGTAAATTAAGGTTTCAAACATTTAAAAAAAAAAAAAAACGGAAAAACGGTGAAAGTTTAAATTTGAAAAGCAAGGACAAAATGACCCAGACAAAAAGCGCGAAAGTTAGCGTTAATAATTAGTTCAACGTAAATACGCACGTGAAAGTCCCAGAATGAAATTAAGAAACACGAGTCAGTGAAACAGGTAAATGGCTAAGTTTAAGAAATGGAGCGTCTATTATATTAAGAAGAGTAAAAAAAGTGAATAAGCAATATGTACATATATATAAAAACTAACATAAAAAACCCTAACCTAGATTTAAAACAGGTCAAGAAACTAGATATCCAGGCTAAATAGAGCACACACAAAGGAACAGGTCAACTAAATGTCAAATGGGCTTTGTCCGGTAAGTGCATGTTCATTGGCTGATAGGAAGGGTGCGGTTGATACTAGAAAGCTGATTGGCTAACTAAAATCTCAATAGAATGTGCGTATTTAAAACGACAGACAACCACAAAATTCGCGCATAAGCCTGAAGAGTCCTAGAGTGGATGAAACGCGAAATAGTCAGTGTAGCTTAATGGCCATATATATTTTATAACTTACTAACTAGCTCTACCTACGTATTGAGCATCTTGAAGTAAATACATAAAGTTTACGCATAAATTTATAGTTTCGTATATTAATTTTATGTGAGTAAATGAAGTAGTTATATATATATATATATATATTTATATATATGTATGTATATATAAATATATATATTCCCTTATTATATTTTATATGAATGAATGAAATATTATGAATATATATGCGTGTTCGTGTGTGCGTGGTGTATTACAGGATAAACTTGGATTCACTGATTTGCTTTTGATTTATCTCTGTATCCTTTAATATTTTTAATGCATCGTAATACGAAAATTAGTACTGTTTTATTATATTTACCTATCTCTAAACAAGGATCTGTTAGTCACTTATTTTTGCTTTGTTTTGAAAATAGCTCTAAACAAGGCGTGAAGCCACTTAATGTCAGATGGAAAGATCATTATTGCAAAGACAGAATAAGGTGTTTGGTCTCAGTGTTAAAAAGACCACTGCCATAGGTAGGAGGAAAACAATCAACAGGACCAGGATACAAAAAGTACATTATTTTTTTTTAAATATCTATTATGATGAGAAATTCGATTACCCTGAGGTATAAAAACAGCGTATTGATGGAGACCAGAAAAATTGATGGAAATATAGAACAAAGAATGTAGCGAATAGTTAATACATTTTACAAAAGACTGAGGCTGACAACACAACGTGTGTGGAAGCGAGGTTGCAAAGAAAAAAATCATGTATCCTCATTGATAAACAACTTCCAGCAAATATTCGTTTCTATATAAAAATAATAATATGACCTGACAAGATCTAAGGTTCACAAGATGGTTAGTTACCTATCGTATTGACACTCCCTGTGAATGATTTGCTCTGGGTATATGACAGAAAATTAAAATATTAGCCGCTTATGTTTGTTGAATTCGCTCGATACTTGCACACCAAGTTTTGCGTATTATATATTTGTGCAATTCTATTGTATTATTATGTTCTGTATTACCATCGATTGACATTAAGTGGCTTCACGCCTTGTTTATTTTAAAAACAAAGGAAATCCAAGTTTATCCTGTAATACACAACGCACACACGAACACGCATATATATCCATAATATTTCATTCATTCATATAAAATATAAGGGAATATATATATATGTATATATACATACATATATATAAATATATATATATATATATAACTACTTAATTTACTCACATAAAATTAATATACGAAACTATAAATTTATGCGTAAACTTTAAGTATTTACTTCAAAATGCTCAATACGTAGGTAGAGCTAGTTAGTAAGTTATAAATATATATGGCCATTAAGCTACACTGACTATTTCGCGTTTCATCCACTCTAGGACTCTTCAGGCTTATGCGCGAATTTTGTGGTTGTCTGTCATTTGATATACGCACATTCTATTGAGATTTTAGTTAGCCAATCAGCTTTCTAGTATCAACCGCGCCCTTCCTATCAGCCAAGGAACATGCACTTACCGGACAAAGCCCATTTGACATTTAGTTGACCTGTTCCTTTGTGTGTGCTCTATTTAGCCTGGATATCTAGTTTTTTTACCTGTTTTAAATCTAGGTTAGGGTTTTTTATGTTAGTTTTTATATATATGTACATCTTGCTTATTCACTTTTTTTACTCTTCTTAATATAATAGACGCTCCATTTCTTAAACTTAGCCATTTACCTGTTTCACTGACTCGTGTTTCTTAATTTCATTCTGGGACTTTCACGTGCGTATTTACGTTGAACTAATTATTAACGCTAACTTTCGCGCTTTTTGTCTGGGTCATTTTGTCCTTGCTTTTCAAATTTAAACTTTCACCGTTTTTCTGTTTTTTTTTAAATTTTTTTAAACCTTAATTTACTTGATTCTTCCGGCCTTGGCAGACGTGTTTTAAATATTCTCTCCAGAGCTTTTTCCGTGCACATTTGAACTTTTCATTTAATGATTTTGAACTCATTCCATTTGTGATTTTTCCAAGGAATTCTGCCTTTTGGATCATTTTGGACCATCTTCCAATTACTTGATTCCTTTGGAACTTACCTGTTTGATTGGAAGTTTTTAATTCGACCGTGTTTGAATTTTACCATTCTTGGATTTTTTTCCCTTCACCGGACTATCCATTCATGTGAAATCTTTTTATCATTTTTTCTTTTACCTCCTATTCCCCTTACCTCACCCTTTTTAAAACTAAGTAAGATCTGTGACTTACTAGTGGTTTCATTAAATACTTTTACATCCAAAATCCGATCCCGTATTTTGCTCATTCCTGACCTCTGATGAGAAGGAGTGTATTTCTTCGAAACTCCGCGGATTAAGGACTATCCACTTATCTTGTGCTTCCTTTTTAAAATTAAATATGATTTTAACTCTTTTTCAAGATGTTTTTAACATGTTTTATTAATCATTTGTTCATATATATATATATATATATATATATATATATATATATATATATATATATATATATATTGTATTGGTAGTAATTATTTGTTTGTTTATAACAAAATATATAAGTTTGTCACCCAAAAGAGTGCTCAATGTTTAGACTGAGCCAAAATAAGTGAATTTAGTTTACAAAGAAATGGATACACATAAGCATACATGTTTCAGCGAAAACCCAGTAAGGGAATCGCTTCGTTAGACCAAGGAAAAGGATAAACCAATCCCGGTCAACAACAACCATACTAGAAATAAAAATAAAAATACTAATAACGAACAAGATAAGTGCAACTGTAGACACCACACACTTTTCCCACTTCAAAATAAATGTCTAACCAAAAGCGTAGTTTACCAGGCCAAAATATTTGCGAATGAAAACTCGAATATCAAGAAATATTACGTAGGTATGACTTCCTTAGATTTCCAAACTCGATATTATATTGATATTATAAATTCTATAAATTCAGAAGTATATATATATATATATATATATATATATATATATATATATATATATAAAATATTTTTATGTATTCATTTTTAGTATTTATTTCGACAGTGGTCTAACTGAAATAGCGCTCAATGGCATTTTATGAAAAGATATTTATGGCAATTAAGCTACACATCGGTATCTACGTCATCATATTAAAATACACTAAATTCAGTCTATTTCTCTGCTTTTTAGATATACGTGGTGTCAACTATAGCCAGATAACCAATAATACTATTTGCTATCACCTCAAACGATAATGTTTTAATTAGAAGATGGCATAGCTTCACTCTAATCAATGTAAGATTTACTTCCTCTTTTTTCTGTTTTGTTTAGGGATGATGCACTTTTTTGTCTATGTATCGAATTCATAGATGGAATCATCTTAACATGCCTGATTGATGTACGTTTTTTTAATATCTAGTTTCAAGCTGGTTTGCTTTAGTTTATTATTTACTTATTTTATTTATTATTTCTTCTTTAGTGTTATTCTAAACTAAATTAGCTCTGTGTATTTTTTAAGGTTTCATATCTACTACATATTTGTAAAAATTTATTTTTAGAGTTAATGTTGTGTTGTTCCTTGGAAATTAAAATTTATTCGTATTGCGAGGCAATTAAACCGTTTTATTATTTTTAACATATTAACATCTGGGTTTAGTATTCGATTAACATGCATAGGAATGAAACATTTACAGATTGTTGGAATCGTCGATATGAAGGTGTCTACTCGTACCCCTTACACAGAAAGTGTTAGCTAAGAATATATGCTGATATTATATATATATATATATATATATACACACACACACACACACACACACATATATATATATATATATATATATATATATATGTGTGTGTGTGTGTGTATATATATATATATATTAATACTAAAAGTTTTTTATGCCTAGTGTTTCATACTTTCGGAAAAGATCAGTGCATGGAGTTACGATTACAACCGTTCGGGAGATTCGAACTCGGTCACGAAGTCATCCCTGAATCAATTACCACACGGCCAGCATTAACCGCGAGCAATACAGTTGATATTAATATTAATAGTAAAGCTTAAATGTCAAAGCCTGGCGAGAGTGATCTCATGATTATGACATTATGATCTCCGCATGTAAGTTTAAGTAGCCGACTTATTTCAACTTAAAGTGCTCAACAATAAGAACCCAGATATTCCAAAAGTGGACTTGTTCGTATTCTGTCAGATATCTGATATACAGACTAAAAATTGATATTTGTGGTATTCGGACCAAGGGAACAAAATTGATATGGTTTTAGAAGAAAATACCGCTAAAGCTAAATATTTTGGTTTCGATCTAGTTGATTGCCCCCATGCTATATGTTTTTTTTTAAACTTTTTTAATCACTGGGGTACTAAATAATTATTAATAGAGAACAATACTTACAGACTTTACATGAATTTTAATATCATATCTGAGCGTATTTTGCGAACAACACCGGGCGGTGTGCTAGTATACATATTTATGTGTGTGCCTGTCGTAGAGAATGTATAAACAACACTCTTAACTCATCAACTTCAAAATGAACGAATTCTCGTCAGTACATGACATATTTGAAATTCGGAATGTATAGTCACGTATCAAATCAACATTTTTTCACACTAATATCTAAACACGGTAAATTATCACGAATTCGACTATCTTAAAGGCAATGCGAAATATTCAATGAAATCATGCGGTATCTGTTATCATTCTAATGTCAATAAACAGCAAACTAGGTAAAAAGTGTTTCGTATTTGTCCAAACAAACATAAATTTTAAACTGTAAGTAAAATTTATCAATTCATATTAAGGAAATGAATACGGATATTAATATAAAGATCTCAAATTTTTGAACAAACACATCTGCAAATTATTTAATTCCATTCATTAATTACAGCATTTGATGCTTAAATTCGATGACATCGTTTAAAGAAGAATGACTTACAATGTAATTATTTTGTATAAGAGATACGGGATTGAGCAATGTGACAAATTATAAAGTACATAATACTGCTGGCCAACAAGGACGACTAAAACATATTTATACCTACTTACTCTCTATCTATCTCTCCTTCTCTCTCTCTCTCTCTCTACACACACACGCATATATATATATATATATATATATATATATATATATATATATATATATATATATATACTAACAATTCAGCCCGGCTTTGCTCAGGCCCTATGTACTGTTCATAACTTTATGTGCATATATATATATATATATAAAGTATTTTTAGAATGCCAGAACAATGCAGGAATGTACAGTCGTAGTGTGAAGATAGATAAATAAAATATATGAATAATAAATAATTAACAGATAATTCAATTTTTTATTATATATATATTTTTTTATCATTTTTTTAATATATATTTTTTAAATATATATTTATTCATTTATCTACCTGAATTTTGACTGTGGGTTTTTATTTATTCTACGACTATACATTCCTGCATTTTTCTTGCCTTCAAAAATACGTTTTATTCTCTAACAATGCTTCAAGCAAACTACGCTATACTTCTTATATATATATATATATATATATATATATATATATATATATATGTGTGTGGGGGGGGTGAATAAAAAGGAAAAACCTAAAAGAGTAAAAACAAAAATAAAATCAACGTTTCGTCCCTATTTCAGGGGGCATCATCAGGATTTCTAGGCGAGGATGCACAGGAAAACGGTCATATATCACATGCGAAAGAGGAGAAGTTCAGTTCTCTTTCTGTTCTGGAGAGAAAAAAATGTCTTGATGAAAAGAGAATTTATATCTAGTGTGTGTGGAGGGGGGGTCGGGTTATATACATACATACATTTTTTTTTTATCAACCAGGATCTAAATTAATGTTTTGTTCATTTATTATTATATTACCTATGATTGGGGCTACATTATAAAATCCTTTTCTTTGTTTGATGGTGTTAATGTTTTAAATTAAAGCAGATATAATAAGTCTCCGTTTTGCTCTATCTGGGATGGATTTTAAGATTTTTGCACGTCCAAAGCCGAAAGAGTGGGCATGTTCGACACAGTGGGAAAAGAGTGCATTTAAGGGGTAGCATTCTTATGTTCCTTTTATGTTCGCTTAGTCTGATTTCCAAATTTCGCTGTGTCTCACCTATGTATGATTTTTTGCAGTCATTACATGGGATGGCGTAAATACCGGCTTTGGAAGTGGAGATTTCAGCGGAATGCTTGCTAGTTTTTAAAGTTCGCTTTATAGTTAAGGAAGTGGTTTGTATTGTTTGTATGCCTAGATTATTAAGAGTATTGCAGATTGTGTCGTTGTTAGTGTGGGTAGGTATAAGATGTCTATTTAGTAGTGGTGTATCTGGTGTGTTCTGCTTTTGTTTCTCTATGTTTGAGTATATTTTGATGGCTTTTTTCTTTGTTTTAGAGATAAGGTAAGTTGGGTATTGTAAATGTTTTAGTGAGTCGGTGATATGTGTGATTTCATTTTCGAGATATTTAGGGCTGCAGATTCTAAGGGCACGTAAGAAAAAACCGATGATCATGCCCGTTTTTATTTTATCACTATGGTGCGAGTAGTAGTGTATATAATCATGTTTGTGCGTACTTTTTCGATGTACTTTAAACATAAGATCCTTTTCAGATCTTATGATAAGTACATCAAGAAAACGTTGCGAAATTTTCACCCGAAATTGATTTAAAAGCTTGCTGCATGTCTGGATACCGTTTATGTAAAATTTAAAATGTTTAGACCTCAAATTTGCTAAATAGTTTATTATTATATTAAATTATTATTTAAAAAAAAGCTTGCCGTATGTATAAATTCACGTTATGTAAAATATTAAAATTTTTAAAAACTTTGACCACAATTTTGACCCCTTAACATTTATTATTTTTGGCCCGAATCAAATTAAAATGTTTGATAATGGCCGAGTAACTTCATCTAAAATTTGATGTATTTAGACCCGAAATTGGCTGAGGAGTTTGGTAGAGTTTTTATAGGTGAAATTGTTGAACTTTGATCCCTTGACCGCCAATTTTCTGTCCGAAAAAAATAAAAATATTTTCCCAAGTCTCAATACTCCTTATGTCAAATCTCGAGTCTGTAGACTGAAAATTCACAGAGTTTGTTAGTAGGAAAATGTACACGCACAGACAGATACATAGACAATTTCATTTTCATATATATATTCAAACGAGAAAAATGATATTCAAAATAAACAAATACATATATATATAAATGTGTATATATATATGTATATATATATATGTGTGTGTGTGTGTGTGTGTGTGTGTGTGTGTGTGTGTGTGTGTGATATAATATTTATTAATCCAATTAAAACGTTGTTTTTAATTCAATTTAAAATAAAGTTAGGAAGTTTTCTTTATTTTTATCCCTTCATTAATTTTTAAATAACTTGATACAATAATTATTGAAAATTATATGTTTTTTATTTTCAATATGAATCATTATTTTTTCTTAATGACTCTATCTATTAGAGTGAGCTTTATATTATCTCAATATATATATATATATATATATATATATATATATAGAGAGAGAGAGAGAGAGAGAGAGAGAGAAAGAGAGAGAGGGATTATGTGGACATTTCTCGAGGGCATTTTCGACAATCTTCTCTTCAGGAGAAAATCGATAGCAAGGGAAATAATATTATTGATGAAATTTAAGAGCACTAAGGGGATTTAGATGTACCAAGAATTGAAAAAGAAAAACGATTTAAATGAAAGATATTAATTGATATGTACGCGTTTAAAACTGGAATAAATTAGCACAACGAGAAGACAAATAAAAAAAACGAGAGAAAATGGGGTCAAAGTTCTCCACAGAGAAATAACATTTTTATTGTCTCTTTTTGCCGGCATAAAGGTTTTCGGACCGCAATAGAGACAGACTCCCGAATCTTTAAACAATTTTTGTAATACCTCGAGCCACTCTATTTTATTATTATCGGCACAACATGGATTGTCAACCAAATGCTGGCCAATGGCACAGTCCAAGTCAGCCGAAGATAAGGAAAAGCAAGGCTCGTACTGTATACCAAATGCGAGGAACAGAGTAAAAACAATTAGAAACCCTTCTAACCATCTGTTTAGACAATTCAGTGCTCTTGTCCTCGAGCCACGGTAGTTTTAAATAAACCGGGCACTTCGCAGGTCCAAACTTTTTAGGGGTTTTAAAATCATCAACCTTCCTGTCAATGCAATCATCAATAAGATTCAATGGATAACCATTATTGATAAATATTTCGCTGGTCGTATCAAGTTCGAAGTCTAATCTGTTAGGTGAATATAGCATGATAGTTCTGTGTACTAGTGTATAAATTCCGCCGACCTTACATGACTAATTTACAGAAGAAGACCAGTTCACATACAAGGCAGAGAATATCAGCTTTCTATAAATGGTAGTGAGAGAGGCCCCTCTTGAACTTGGACTCTGCTATTGCTCAGCATTTGGTTGACAATCGATGCAATGTTGAGAAATATAAAATAGAGTGGTTTGAGGTATTTCACAGAGCAGACTCCAAAAATCATTTAAAGATTTTGGAGTTTGTTTCTATTGCGGTTCGAAAACCTTCTTTGTGCCGGCAAAAGGAGACAATAAAAATGTTATTCCTTTTTGCGGAACTTTGACCTCATTTTACCTTCTGCTTTCCCCTAGTTGTGCCAATTTTAGTCGCTTTTAAACGCCATATATACAGATTAAAATTTTCCATTCCTGTTTTTCAGTTTCCATTTCTGTTTTTCAGTTTTTGGCACATCTGAATTCCCCTTTTTAATTTCAGCAATGATATTGTTTCTTTTATGTATTTCGCTGCATTTGTAGTCATGTGCTTATCAGATATACACCTTAAAAATATAAAAATATCATTTTAGTTCGTACAACATATATATGTAACTTTATCTGTATGTCTTTACAGAACTAACCTTTTTACAGACTTGCAACTGATATATGAGGCATTTTGACCCGTGGAATAAATGCGATTTAGTTTTAGCCGGAAAAATTACAACTACTAAAGGGATCAAAATTTGGTAATTGGGACATGGCAAGTGTACGTCTTCTTAAATTTTAACCCCTTACATGTGTAATAGACGTTTAAACGTTTAACTGCCTTATATGTATATGTCCTTATATGATATGGTAGCGAATACCACTACAACGTGAAATATGTTGGTTCCAATGCTTGCTGATTGAAAAATAATCATTTATTCTTATTTAAAGTTTTTAAAATGGAGACGTCAAATGAGGAGGCTCCATGTTTTGACAAACTTCTAGGTCTTACTTTTACTTCTGATCTGTGATGGAACAGGCATATCAAATATGTTGCCAGAGCTGCTGGGAAAATGGTGGAATCGTCCTACCCCTCTAGTAGATATCTCATTGCGGATGCAATTCTCCACTTGTATAAGCCCCAAGTACGTCCAAGGATGGAGTACTGTTGCCACATCTAGGCAGGATCTGCTAGAAGCAACTTATCCTGCCTTGACGGAGTTCAAAATATACTTCGTTGCTTTTTTCTTTTCCCCGCAACCTCTTCCCTACAGAAGAGACGTTGCGAGCCTGTCTCTGCTTTATTGTTATTTTCCTGGCAAGTGCTAGTCTGAGCTCCAATCTATTCTCCCCTCTGTCCTGATTTCCACGAAAAACACTCATCTAGTTGAAACAACTATAAATAAGATTCCCCACCATTTATCTGTGGCTAAACCTGAGCGTAGATTCCTTGAACAAAGTTTCTCTCTTAAAATTGGACGCCTGTGGAACTCATTTCCGTTTCCTGCTTTCCAACTGACTTTATACAGTTTTCTTCAAGTCTATCGTGAACAAATTTTTGATCAGCCATCCCCTTAAGTAATCCAATTTACCAAACCTATACTACTAAAGATGACTACGACATATTCCCCTTAACCATTGTACACTCATTAACCCTTATCGTCTAGTGGCTTCCCGGCCTTGATAAATTGTGACTCTTTTAAAAGAAAAAAGAATTATTAGTTTCTGATTTACTAGTTAAAAAAGCAAACCATTTTTACTTATTCTACTATATACTGCTTTTGTTTACTTTTAATCAGTTTTTTTTTCCTATATACTTCCTCATTTAAATGTTTAGATATCATTTATGTGACTGCCATGTTTTTCCTGATTATATATGCCAATATTTTAGTAAGGTGCAAATATTTTATTCCGAGGATTATTGTCATCTCTGTTTTTTCTGCCTACTTTTTATGGATTTTTTCTGTTAATTTCTGTAAATTTATTTTTCATTTCTTTTCTATATATTTATACGTAATATTTAATATGCACCAACTTAATATAATTATAAATGTAAATATTTATGAATACAGTTATAACGTGGTACGAAGACTCAGCCTCCCTCAATTAAGATGTAACATGAGGAAGATTGTGTTGTGTCCGCCCAGTTACAGGTCACATCCTCGGACTAATACAACATAAGAAGTGACCAACCGTACGAATATAACATAAAATGCTATATGATAGCAGGTCACTAATTACACACGAGCGTAGTTCTGAGTGGTTCGTTTCGAACACCCACTAAAGTTCAACGACACAGCTTCAACCGCTTCTACGTTAGTTTGACGATCCTCTCGCTTGCTGGCTGTACTCTGAAAAAGATCAGTCAATGTGTTTTCTTTTTTTTTTTTTTTTGTCTTTGAAGTTAGCTTAAAAATAACGATGAATAATCGACGTGGATTCTGCGTCCTACATAACTAATGCGAACACTGCTACTCCTATAACAGAATTCATTAACAGCTTTGTACTTACATTGATGGTTGTAAATAAAATTCTATTATCATAAAGTATGGAAGTAATATATTCCAGTTTTTCGTACTTTCCTAAATGCAGTGCACATCAGTATGTGTGCAAGCTTTGTATATTTACTAGCAGGTCGCCCGGCGTTGCCCAGCCGTAAAATACGCATAAATATTATATTTTTTTCATGCAGATTTCTTATGTATGATTATATAGCCAATTTCGTATTGATTATTATCCAATATATAGTCATGATTTCAAAATATATTTAAAAAAACATGACTTGGGTAATATGTGAGCTACGGACAGAATGATACAAACGGTTTACAATTAAGCGAATTTGTGACATGAATTATTAATTGTGAGCATACGCAAAGGAAACAGCAGGGATTTATTAATCTTCCTCTGTCAAGATCAAATATTTTGTTTTTAATTACGACTTTTCAGAAGCAATTCATGCTAGATAAAACCAAATCGAAAATGCACTGCGTGTTCAAATACCCTATATCTAAAATTTCAAGCCTGTAAACCAAGTTCATAGAGAAAAAATTGGC
Organism: Euprymna scolopes; assembly: GCF_053919585.1. Taxonomy (NCBI): domain Eukaryota; kingdom Metazoa; phylum Mollusca; class Cephalopoda; order Sepiida; family Sepiolidae; genus Euprymna; species Euprymna scolopes. The sequence goes on from NC_136486.1 coordinate 141,807,893, forward strand.
AGAGAATCCACACACACACACACACATATGTGTGTGCTTAAACATTTTTTCATTTACGCAAGTCATCAGAAATAGAAACTAGGCATAAGAAATGATGACAGCTAACTAATAAGTAACCATAAAATAAATAATTCATTAACGCTCATTTTCAAAAGAAATATTCAAATTAGTTAACCCTTATGTTGTCGTTCGCATATCCATGACTAAGTATATTATTAAGCACGTCTTAATAATTCTAAAGTAGGACAAATAGGTTTTTAATATCAATGTCAGAGTAAGAAAACCCCAATATTATAAAGATATAGATTCTTACCTAGGAAATTTCTCATGCGTTTAATTTATGTGGAAGTTTCATTTAAAGTTTTACATTGTTTTCTTAGCGGAGTACATAGTTGAACGTTTTTGCATCAAACTAATATTTAATTCTTGCTTTATTTATATTTTCAAATGTATTCTCTCAAACCCATGTAAATTACAGTTGATGTTAATGAAAAACAAACCATTGAACTTAATAAACTATTTAAATGCACTTTTATATTGATTGCCAAAAATCTAACATGAAAGCTCAAATCTGCAAAATTGCATTACAATAAAATGAATTATATACGGCAAAATATTAACCTAATATTATTTATTGAAAATGACAAAGTGTCATTTTTCTATTTGAATTTTAAATTCCATTCATAATGTATTATATATATAAATATATATATATATATATGTATATATATATATATATATATATATATCGTACATTTATAAGCTACAATCAACATCCAAACATCCACATGAATGCTTTGACGAAAATTATGGTTTTCAAAAGGCGAACAATTAAAAGATACATCTGCCTTACTTAAACATTGCTGGGTTTATTTATGGTGTCTTTTACATATTATAAAAAAAAAACACCCAATACTTTTGCTGATGAGGAGACTTTGTTTAAATAAACTATATGTCAAAATTATTGTCCGTAGCTTAATGTCTTTCACAATAAAAACATCGTTACCGAAACGATCGTACAAATTATTGATTTGTTGTTGTTCCTTGTTACGAAACAGATTTTTAATTTTTAATTCTAATTCGAATTTTAAACTATCAATCACATTAATATATATATATATATATATATATATATATATATATATATATATACAAGGTTGTATGGATTCAAGAGTGATAACTAATTAATTTAACGACGTTATATATATATATATATATATATATATATATATATATATATATATATATATATATATATATATCCAGGATTGAGATGTTCAAAAGTAGGGACTAATGAATACAACGGGTTATTAGATAACAAGAGCATTTTTTCTTTTATTTTC
>NC_136486.1:141811735-141861735 GCF_053919585.1 Euprymna scolopes
TATATATATATATATATATATATATATATATAAGCCATTTTTTATTCTGGGAACTAATTATTGCCTTTTATAAAGATGGTCTGCGCGGAGAGTCTTTTATAACACATTAAAAAACATTACCAACCAATGGCAGTGTTCATTGACTATGAACATTTTCAGGATTAGGTAAAATTACTTATATTAATATATGATAAAAGATAGTAACTATTACACTATCCCGAAAGTAGATAAGCTCTTTGATTTGAACTAAATATTTAAATGTTTCAACCACGCACAGACACATATACACACAGAAATACACACACAACACACACATACGCACACAGACGCACACACACACAGACACACACACACATATAATTATAAAACTCAAATGACCTTGTAACGAGTGATGTAACCCATTTTCCGGTTTGCGACATCCGTTTGCGCATGCGCGCATAAACATTTAACCCATAACAACGTAAACAAATAAACACAAATCGCTTCTTTTGCAGATTTTGACCTGCGCACTGAAATATTGACATTATTATTTCGAAATTATTATTTAACATGGGAATAGTGTGTGGGGGGGGGTTCAACTATTCTTTATTACAACTATACTGTCGCTATTTTCTTACAACTAAACAACTTTAACCCGTTGACAAACATAAGAACAATTGTAGTAAATCCAAGACTACTACTACTACTACTACTACTACTACTCTCTATACGTCCCTTTTCCTTCCTTCCTTCTTTTTTATTTTTTCTTTACATTTCTAGATACAAAATAGTTGTGTGAGAACGGTTAATTTGTTGACACATTTACTAATCTGTTTCAATATTAGTTTTATTTTATTTTATTTATTTAGGTTTTATTATTTTTTGCCTCAAGTTTTATTAATTATTATTTTTCTTAGATTTTAAGTTTCTATAACTTGGTTGAAGAATCCCAATATGGGTTTTTCATTCTTATATTTCTCATCGGTAGGTTCATGTGCGTTTTTGCTGCTAAATGACTTTCATTTGCGTTCGATTCGTAGGAAAATCATGTTTAATTTTCGATTTTTTTTTAGCGATTATTCGGAAAAATGGGTAACTTTACACGAATAGGGAGGATTTTTTTATGTTTGAGTGATCCGTCCGTGATTTTTCATTTTAATATGCTTTCATAGAAATGCTTCTGTTATGTCCAAAAAAAAAAACTATTTTCTTTACATCACAAGTGTCACGCTCATACATGAATTCCATAGCTAATATAACATACTGACTCAATGGGTCACGGATAGTCTAGTATATATATATATATATATATATATATATATATATGTGTGTGTGTGTGTGTGTGTATATATGTGTGTGTATATATATATATATTGTGTACGTATATACATATACAATGTTCCATTATTAAATCCCTTTTAAACGTAACAGAATTTTAAAGCCTGATTATACATTTCGTTAATTTTTTCTTGTAAATATAAAATTATTATGTTCACTATCTATGTCTAACGCTTCGATTCCTCGTGTAACAATTCTAAGATGATAAAACAAATAAAGAACACACCTTAACAAAGAAGATAATTCTGAAGAAATTGAAACATAGCGAAACAAGGGAAATACGACCCACTATAAATCGACTAAAATATCTTGAAAAAAGACAAAAATAATAATAGAATGTATGACCTGGACTGACTGAGCACAATTTACCAAGACTGACTATGGCACAATTCACCAAGTATGCTTAGTGTAATGCTAAAATCATGACAGAATTACCAACGTTATGCTGAAAACAATGATCTACGACGATTGGATGAGATCACCAGAGGACAACATATGGTCGAGATAAAAATAGAGAGAGACATTCAATTTTCAATCATGTTTATCATAGCCAACCAGGAACAGGAAAATATGCAGTCTACAGATAAACAGGGGTGAAAAAAACACAATCTAATTCGTTGTTATTATGATGCTGCTCAAGGATTGATATGAATGTACTTCCGTACCAGGATCTAAAAGACAATCAAAATAACATCATAACAAGTAAAAGACTGTAGAAAATTCAAACAAAAATTAATATCTCTTAAGATAAGATTTATTGATTATAATATATATATAAAAATAAAGTAATAACGCTTCTATGTTTTAATTTTTCAAATGAAGCAGCATTTATCTACGTTAGAATTTAAACATATGTTAAATACTGGACGCCTGATATACGCTTGATGAAGATAAAAGTCACTCATGATAATTCGCATTAAAATATTTAGTAAATTATTTTATAAATTATCTTCTATATTTTTATTTTTCAAATCAAGCCATTATTATTCTGACGTGTCTACGCTACGTATTTCAAACTTAAATTGAAACTTATGTAAAACGTTGGATTACCAGATGGAATCAGGATCAGTATGTTAAAATGTTATTGAATAGACAATATAAATATAGAAAGGAATGCATTGAAATGGGAAAATAAATAGTTTTAGCAGAACAATGAAGTAATATTTTTAGGTTGGAATTTATCGATGTTAGTTATAATTTGTATAATAAGAACTTTTGGAATATTAGCAAAATAAAAAAAATGAATTGTGGTTTCCAAAATAATCATTAACCTGGTTAGTGACCTCAGAGAACGACGAATAATACGACGCAGTTAGTTATAGTTTGACAATCAGAGAGTAATATTTAAGCAGTCTGTTAAGGAAGTGGAATAATAGTTGTCAGTCAGTTGTGGTAGCATTCGACTGGACCAATTAGATGTAGAAGCAACAGGAGGAAGGGTTCAACCCCGAGGGTATCAACGAAATTGTATTTATGTTATATGTGAAAATATTCTTGTCGTTACGAATGCCGTCATAGAAACTAGTAATTTGCCGGATTTCTATTAAGATGTTATTTACTCCCGAAATTTTAGTTTTTTTTTTTAATTAATTTGTAATTACGTTAATTCTATGCTTTTGTATTCTTAAATCAGACAATACCATTTTTATGGCTAATCCTTTCAACGTGCAATAAATAAGTATTAAAATAACTTGATATAATACGGCAAAGTAGTTAGGAATGGAAAACGTGTAGTTCTTGGGCTGAATACAGATGAACTGAAAGCAGAAAATTACACAATGCGTGAAACAGTGTCTTTTGATTATATGATTTATCTGTCTTTGTTACTTCTCTGACGTCACTGTTAGATTATGCCAGGGCGATTAATCGTTGCTTTGCTGTTAGTCGATTTAGAAAAAATCTGTCAATTATGAAGAAATAGTATAAGATAATGAACAATATTATTATTTAGTTAACTCTTATGAATAGGTATACAGAGAGAATGTTTGGAGAAGAAAATATCTTATTAAAATATTTAGGTTTATTTAGAAATACTCAAGGAAAGAATGCGGTGGATAAAGAATTTTTTTAAATAACACATGGAAAAACGTGATTCGAAGTCACATGTTAAATTATATGAACTGAATTACGTCATAGATAGGATTTGTTTGAATATATACAAACACAGAAGAGAGACAGAATCGGGACAGACCAGTTCTCAGCTGGTTAGTAATCATTCAGCCATCAAAACTACCGGGCAAAGTAAAATGAGCAGGGATATAAGGAAAGGATATGCGTGCAATCTTCCAACAGGAAAACATTTGGAATAAAAGCTGTTAGAAATATAACCATTACTTCTCGTCGTGTCTTTGGAAGGAATCTTCTTATCAGCTTTTGGCAGATTCCTCAACCAAGATTCCCAGATGAATAGAGGTAATGTTTTCTTGTTTAGCAAGATATAATTTCCCAGTAGATGTTCCCCCACTTATGCAATGAGGAACATTTTTGTTGATGAATTTTTATACGCCTTGTTTGTTGAACTGTTGGTAAAGTTAGATACATATGTTCATTATATGCGTTAAAATATGCTCACGCACGCAACGAACATTAAATAAACGACTATATAACATATACACAGTTCAGTCCCCTTGTAGATACATCCGTGTTATATATACACTCACGATACACCTATTAAAGTAATACAGAACGGGCATTATACATCTATCGATTTAGTGACCGATGGCCACATGATCTCCGCAAGGGTGCGTAACGATCTCGATTACTGTACACATAAAATATGAAGAAAAACGAAAAACAACCAACAGAAATAAAGGGCAAATTAATGTTAAATGAGTTGTAAAAATATTCCAGTATAAAATAAGACAGAAAAATATAAATAAAAACATACACCCGCACACGAAAGAAAATGTAAAGTAATTATCTCTCATCTGATCTTGAGCACGTGGTACAATAGTAAAAGCAGTGGCTGGTTACTTTTAATGTATCTAAAACCAAGCTTCTCTCTTTACATCATCAACATTCTGATACACATCTGGCATCAATTGAAATGAATGGCTCTCGTCTTCAGGAGGCCTCAAGTTTTGACAAGCTTCTGGGCTTGACCGTTACTCCTGATCTTAAATAGAACACGTACATCAAATCTGTTGCCAAGGCCGCTGGAAAAATAGTGGGATCCTTCTATCGATCCAGTAGATATCTCACTGCTGATGCAATTCTCTATCTATATAAGAACCAGGTACGTCCAAGGATGGAATACTGTTGCCACATCTGGGCAGGAGCTGCTATAAAGACTTGTCTTGTCTTGATAGAGTTCAAAATAGACTTCGTAGCCTCGTAAGAGATGTCCTTTTCTCTTCCCTGCAACCTCTATCTCACAGAGGAGATTTTGCGAGTTTGTCTCTGATGTATCGTTATTTTCATGGAAAGTGTTCGACTGAGTTTCAGTCTATGGTCCCCCCCTCGCCAAACTTTCACAAGAAACACTCGTCTAGTTGAAAACACTATCAATAATTCCCCCCACTCTTTATCTGTGCCTAAACCTAAACGTAGATTCAATGAACAGAGCTTCTTTTTTAGAACTGCACGGCTGTGGAATTATCTTCCGTTTTCCTGCTTTCTTGCTGACTACAATATGGTTGTCTTCAAGTCTAACGTAAACAAGTTCTTGATGAGCCGTTCCATATAAGTTAACAAATGTACCGAATTTTCATTACTAATGATTACTATATTGTCCAATTTCTACTGTACATACTTTAACCCTTATCCTCGAGTGGCCTCTTGGCCTTGTTAATGTGGTGATGCCTGTGTAAAAAAAGAATTTAAAAAGGGCGATATGACGTGATTTGTAATTAGTTTAAAAAGAAAAGGTAAAAGAAAACAAATACTCCGCAGAAAAAAAAACGTATTTACATAGTAATTAAGAAGAAGACAATATGTCGTAATTTGTTAAATAGTTGAGAAGACAAGAAAAATATGTATTAAAACGCACCATACAAAAAAGAAAGAGCAAAGGAAACACACACGCTGTCACAACCTAAAAGAAAAAAAAAGACTAAATTTACAAAGCACAAATGTATCGTTATCATGAGAATTTTTGCCAGATTGTTTCAATGTTTGTTTCTGTAATCTGCCAATCAAATTATTTATGTTGTCAAAAACAACATTTAAGTGCTCTTTTACTTGGGTGTTTTATACAATTAAATCAAAATATGTTTGGAATTTGCCTGTGAAATTGAATTTGTTTATTATTGACGTTTCCAGCTTTTCTGTCTAAAAAAATAAAAAGAAAAGTGATAAATAAACTGAGTGGCAAAATGGAGGCCCCTGGGAAAAAGATTCTGCATTCACATGGCGCAGAACTGATGTTTTATTGTTTTCTAAATCAAGGACTAGGAAATGTTAATCGTTATTTGGTTGTAATGTATGTTTAATGCTATTTAAAATTAAAAAACAATTTTTTTTAAATAAAACTATATTAAAGTTTAAGTTAAATTTTGTTAAACGTATATACATTATATACACTCGTGATAAGCACCTATAAGTAATTTCGAACTCAGCAATATAACATCATAAACTAGGTCAGTCATTTAGTGCACGCGAGTCTAATAAATACCCAAGAAGAAGCCATACCATCAGGCTATTACTGATACTATACATGAGTAATAATAGAAATCTCATGAGATGAATTATATACAAGAAACCTTACTGAAAGAATTGATAGTGGAAAAAGAGGGGGAATTAATGGCAATGCACAAGACAATGAACCCGAAGAAAAAAAATAAATCAATGTAGAATAAAGTGGAGGCATCAAAAATATTGAATATTGGTGATAAAGGACTAGAATGCATTTCAGTCAAGATAGAGAGAAGCCAAAATCGTGGGGAAAAGTACAAATAAAATAATCAGAGGATCGAAAGGTAATCCGAAAAAGGTGAGAAGCGAAAAATAGAATGAGCAGCAGGTACATGGATGATTTCTTTTAAAGTGGTTCAACAAATAAAGCACCAACCTATACTCACATTACTACAGCAAGAAAATTGGAAACAAACAAAAGAAATAGACACTGGCAATAACAAAAATACAATGTAATTGAATCGAACAACAAAAATACAAATAGTCTAGATCCAGTTACAGAGTAAATGTAGATTCTATGGACAATAAGACGAAATGGTAGACCACATGATTAATTAATGTAGCATGCAATAAAAAACAAATGGTAATAAACAGAATGAATTTCTTTGGAAATGAAGCTTACTAAAGTCTATTACAACCCACCCATAAATATGGCCCCATGTGTCACATTTACGGACTGCACATTGAATTTACACGCGGATTATACAGACACGATCTGAAGCCAAAGTGCATAGAAATAAAATTCCCATTCAAGCAAGATGAGCAAGCGTGATACTAATGAACGAGAATTAAAGAAATTATCAAATTATATATGTCCATGTATCTACATAATGAAAATTTAAATCAGAAAAGATGAAGAAAATTGGAGTAACTTGAGAAACAGCTGGATGGAATATCGAATATGAAAAGAATTACTGTTAGGCAAATAATTGGAGAAACGAAAGAACCAGTTGCGAAAAAAAAACTAAACTAATACAAACTAGGAAAAATCGAAATAAAACGAAGGATCGAAGGGTAATGTTCAGTGCCACACATTTTTTGATATATTTTCTCTCCAAGTGACTTAATGCATTTTAAACACTAATGGTATATAACAAAATCTTTGATATTTTTAATCACGTATTCAAGATCACAATTAATGATTATATGAAAACCTGCATTCACAACTGCAGGTACGATCAGTGATTGCAAATATGACACAACTCTGAAACCTCCTACAAATAACATATCTAAGTTTTAATTCTAGCCTGGCAATTTTTCAAAACAGAATCCTTATTACTACGACTTTCTTAAATAAAAATAACCTTCAAATATGTAAAAGTACTATTATAAAAAACATCATTCTCTTGAACATCTTTTAAAAGTGTTTAGAAAAAAACATTTTTAAGTGTTATCGCATCATCAGAGACTTAACCGCAGGCAAGGCTCTATGTATGTTTTCTCTTCCCTGCAACCTCTCTCCCACAGAAGAGACGTTGCGAGCCTATCTTTGTTTTATCGTTATTTCCATGGCAGGTACTCGTCTGAGCTCCAATCTCTGGTCCCCCCTGGCCAATCTTTCACGATAAACACCCGTCTAGCTGAAACCACTGTCATTGTTATGAGTAAGTTGCTGGAATCCATATTAAATAGAGAAATAGTCAACCACCTCAGCAGAAATAACCTTCTTAGTGACACACAATACGGTTTCCGCTCTGCAAGATCTACCGCAGATGTGCTGACGGTTATATCCCATCGGGATAAGTGAATCTCTTGACAAAGGCTTCCTTTCTAGGGCAATTGCTCTTGACATATCGAAGGCCTTCGACAAGGTATGGCATAAGGGTCTACTTCACAAGATTTCCAGCTACGGTATAACTGGAAATGTTTTCTTAATCATTAAATAATTTCTCTCCGATAGGCTCATAAGAGTAGTGGTAGATGGACAAAAATCAGAGGCCTGCAATATAAATGCTGGAGTCCCTCAGGGGTCAATCCTGGGCCCAACTCTCTTCCTGATCTACATCAATGACCTCCCTAAACACATACTTAAATCATTCGTTGACATCTATGCTGATAACACGACCATCTACGGCAACACATCAAAGGCTGTAAATGACAAAGTTCTCTCTGATTCTCTCTCCTCTGATCTCGAGCGCGTGGTTCAGTGGGGGAAGATGTGGCTGGTTACCTTTAATGCATCCAAAACCAAACTCCTATCCTTACATCATCAACGCTCTGATCCCCAGCTGGCATCAATTGTGATGGATGGCTCTCGTCTGGGTGAGGTCCCGTGTTTTGACAAGCTTCTGGGCTTGACCTTTACTCCTGATCTGAAATGGAACACGTACATCAAGTCTGTTGCCAAGGTCGCTGGAATGATGGTGGGATCCTTCTACTGCTCCAGAAGATATCTCACTACTGATGCAATTCTCTATCTATATAAAAGCCAAGTACGCCCAAGGATGGAATACTGTTGCCATATCTGGGCAGGAGCTGCTAAAAACAGCCTATCCTGCCTTGACAGAGTAAAAAATAGACTTCGTGGCTTAGTAGGGGATACCCTTTTCTCTACCCTACAACCTCTCTCCCACAGAAGAGACGTTGCAAGCCTATCCTTGTTTTATCAATATTTCCATGGCAGGTGTTCGTCTGAACTCCAATCTCTGGTCCCCCCTCGCCAATCTTTCACGAAAAACACTCGTCTAGCTGAATCCACTGTGAAAAATTTCCCCCACTCTATATCTGTGCCTAAATCAAAACGCGGATTCCATGAACAAAGCTTCTTTCTTAGAACTGCACGCCTGTGGAACTCTGTTCCGTCTGCCTGCTTCCCTCTGGACTACAACTTGGATGTCTTCAAGTCCAATGTTAACAAATTTCTAATGAACCGCCCCCTTAATTAAACACTTCATCAAATCTCCACACTAACGTAATGTACTTGCAATAACCATTATTTCTGAGTGGCTTCCGGGCCTTGATAAGTGGTGATCACTGTGTAAAAAAAAACAAAAAAAAACTCTTTCAATAAATTTTCCCACTATTTATCTGTGCCTAAACCAAAACGTAGATTCCATGAGCAAAGCTTCTTTCTTAGAACTGCACGCCTGTAGAACTCTCTACCTCTTGTCTGTTTCCCTCCTGACTTCAACATGGATGTCTTCGTCCAACATAAACAAATTCCTGATGAACCGCCCCCTTAAGTAATGACACTTTATCAAATCTCCAATACTAACGAATACTGCAACACTATCCCATTGATTACTGTACATACAATAACCCTTGTCCCCGAGTGGCTTCTGGGCCTAAATAAGTGGTGACCTCCATGTAAAAAAAATGTAATTGTGTGTCAGACATTATAAGCTGAACACTTTATTTGAGATTACATGAAAAGACAAACTTCTATATTGAATATACTAGCCTTGCAAAACAATTACACCGTCATTAACTGTCAAGTAAAAATATGTATTTCTTTCTTGATAATTATTTTAATTATTGAACCTTTTGAGAATGCATACGATTGTATGTATATATTTTCATTTATTTATATTATTGCAATGTATCCAATTACTATCAATAAATAATAGCTAATTAATAGCATGTAATTAATCAAATAATAATAAATAATAATGATTCAGAGGAGAATCGTTGAATTGGTGTAGTTCTCATGGTATATAAAAAAACTAATATCTACGCTCTTATAATATATATGATAAATGTGGTAATTAATAAAAACCTGAAGAGAGTGATCAATACTATTGCAGATCAAATATGTGTTTTATTTTTTTATTACCGTTTTATCTGTTAGGTTATATATGTTCCAGATGTTGGACCATGTTTACGATCCAACAGCCTCGTCAGACCTTACAGAAATGGTTGTTAGTATTAGGAAGCAGTGTTTTAGAAGCTTCTAAAGGTTTCTAAAACACTTCTTCCTAATACTAGAAACCATTTCTGTAAGGTCTGACGAGGCTGTTGGATCGTAAACATGGTCCAACATCCGGAAACATATGTAACCAAACACATAAAACGGTAATAAAAGATGATATATATATATATATATATATATATATATATATATATATATATATTTATATTAGACATTAAATCGGAATTGTAATTGCGACTCAGAACCTTTAGGAGTATCGGAATTGGTATCGGATTCGGGAAAATTTCAGCCTCATTACCTATCCGAAAAAAGAATCTTTATTTTGTTTTTGACAATAGAAAATAAACAAACATATATGTAGTCATTTATTTATTAGAAAAGTATTTATTTATAAAGTAAAACTGAGGAACACAGGACTAGTAATTCGAAGATTTAACATTAAATTGCTTTGTCTAATTTAATTATTTTATTGTGAAATTATGGGAGATAAAGTTAGGGTTAGTTACTCTTATTACCTTTTAAATTAGTTTGGCACATAGGTGCTAAAGGTTTACATGAAACCTTTCACATTTCACAGTTATTCAATATTTTAAACTGTTCCGACACGTTTTTAATTTTTCTTTCTGGTGCAGAATTGTGCCATTGTTGTCCGGAGTGGTTATCTCTGATACAAACATGTTTTATTGCATATGTTTTCGTTTTGTTTTTGTAAAAAATATAAATGAACCTCTCATAATAAGTTCATAAAATCTTTTGATAAAATATGTAAAGCAAAATCGCTTTAAAATCCATCAAATTTAAAAAGAAATTATATCTACATTTAAAATCTCTTACAATGAGATGGTACTCTTTTAGACGCGTATGGGTGAACACATTAAAAAAAGAAAATAAACAATTATTGTAAAATTTTAAATGGGGTGAGTTTCATGTATAAAGATAACGTAATATGATCCCGATTAAGGGTTATTCGAACCTTTACGGTAGTTTAGGAACTTTTTACTACTAACCCTTAGTCTGATCGGCTATATCATATAACCCCTCATAATCGTTTTATTTTTCGTTGTGCTACCTAGATAAAGGGTTAGTACTAGAAAAGAGGGTTTTTTTTTTGTAGAACTTTTTTACAATGATATATATTATACTAAAGTTTGATCTGGAAGATGACCAAGATTTTAAAGCAAACAAAATTGATTACATCCTTTAAATGCTGCCGTGGTTGAAAATAGTAAGCTTTTTACTTGGACTTTATATGCGAAACTGACTTCTTGTTTTATTTTATTTATCCACTAAGTATACCAGGCCGTTTAAATGCAATCGCTTTAAAAATAGAGAATCACATTTTAACTTCATTTCCATTCACAATAAAAAAAAAGTTATAATTTAGAATTCGCAAAAAAAAAAATATATATATATATGGTAAAGCAGCTACGATAATTTGTTCAAAATTTTCAACGTAATCACCTAAAAGAAATTAAATGGTATTATTTCAGGGGGAAAGTGAAACTAATGAGAGTTAAAGTCCGAATTACCAAATTTACCACTTTTATTATAATTTGTAGCAGTCATTGTAATATTATTATTTTCTGTGCCATACTCTTCTTTTTAGAATAAGACAAAGCAATAAACGTATACATGTATATTCTTGCTAAAACTACACATCTTTAGAATTAAAATAAATAATATGAACACGCTTTGACTGAAAGAAAGTCACATGACAGTTAAAAGACCCCACGTCATTCCAATGTTAAGCATTGTTTTATAATTAGTACTACTAATATTTAGAAAAGGTTTTTCTGTTGGGGAAGCGGACGTTGTAAGCTATTCTCTTTGTACACTATCTTATTCGTACCAATCGTCCATTATTTTCAATCGTTTATGAAAAATTTAAAACGAACTTTGAAAATCAGCTGTTTTAAAGAATTATAAATCGTGTCTCACAATATTCAATCAATTACAAGGGGAATGCGTGAAGAAATAGGCGTAAAAATTTACCCCCCCCCAATTACATTTTAGGTTTTACAAAAATGAATATGTCATTTACACGGAGTTGTATGGTAATTGATTTTTTTAATGACAAATCTCTAATAAAATATGAAGAAATTTAACAGAATCGGAGTCAGAATTGGTAATTGTTTTGGAATCGGTAAATTAGAATAGAATCAGTAATTATATTGGATTCAAGAAAAATTTAGAATTGTCCCATCACTAATATATATATATATATATATATATATATATATATATATATATATATATATATATATATATATCAGAGAGGCGGTAGCACTCTCTATATATAGGGGTGGCCCGTACACGCCTATATACGCCTACAAAACAAAACTATCCAAATCTCAACTAAAATCAACTTATAAGTTTCAAAAAGCACATATTCTTACAGAGAAGCGTCTTACGAATCCAGCGAGTGTCAGAACGTCGGTTATATATATATATATATATATATATATATATATATATTAAGAACTATAGCTATCAATATTTATGAATTTTTGGAAAGTTCGTTATTATTTTAATATTTTCCATTGACAAAATATATGCAGTTTAAATTTGTATAACACTTTGCTCGGCTATATTTGGTTCATCTCATATATTTGTTAATAGATTGGCCCGTATTTTTTCAAAACAGCAAATATTTGAAAAAGACAAATATGCTCGAGACAAGAATTATAGAAAGGTAAGCACTAAACTTTTTAAAAAATGTGAAATACCAAAATCATTCCAAAGTATTGCCTCGTATTTTTAACTTGAAAAGTTGAAGAGCTAGAAACGGGGGTGGTACTATTAAAACAAGCGAAATTTTATGCTCTAGAATTTATTTTTTACATAGTCACCATCATTCGCAATGCACTTTGTCAGCGATGAACGATGGCTGTGGATTGACCCAAAGCATTCTTTGTCATACGAGAAATGTTATAAAACTTAAGCATCGTTTTTAAACTCTAAATGTTGAAGAACTTCGAAGACAGGATTAGTACCATTAAAACTTTGACATTTTGCTATCGAAAATCTTGTTTCCTACAAAATCACAACCATTTTCAATGAACTTTTTCCAAGAACTAAGCTACACATCTATACATCTGATGAACTTCAAGAGTTACTTTCTTAAAGTCTCACATCGTCAGAATCTGCAACATAGAGAGGAAACTTTTAGGTTATGGATGCATTTGTTCTGTAAAAATAATAATGCAACTTGCAATCCGCTCTGATCTACTGGGACAGAATTAAAAAGTAGGAAGTATTACATTTCAAACGTATTAAATAACAAACATTTTTCTTCAAATTGATGACTGTAATCAGATCTATTTCTGTAAAAGTACACATTTTACTTAAGAGAACTACACGACTCACTACTTTCTCTCTCACTCTCTCTCTCTCTCTCTCTATATATATATATATATATATATATATATATATATATGTGTATATATATATAAATATATTTATATATATATATATATATATATATATATATATATATATATATGTATATATAAACATATATACATAGGAATGGGAAATGAAGTCACAAAAACTATATATTGTTTTTTTTTTACATAGAAGTCACCACTTATCAAGGCCCGGAAGCCACTCGAGGATAAGGGTTATTGCGTGTACAGTAATCAGTGGGATAGTATCGTAGTAATCGTTAGTATTAGAGATTTGATAAAGTGTCTTACTTAAGGGGGCGGTTGGTTCATTTATTCAATAAGGGAATATAAACAATAAGTTGCCTTGGCATAAAGAGTCCATTCTATCCCCCAACTAATTGTTTGTACTCTCTTGTTAAAAATATGAACCAATCTATATTTACCAATATATAGTTTTTGTGACTTCATTTTTCATTTCTATTGTTCTCCTATAGACACTTCAATGATAATTGTTGAGCTTTATATTGTCCAGATAAGTCTTCTCTTATAGAATTTGAGCTCACTCCTTTCTTCTAACACACTAAGCTATATATATATATATATATATATATATATATATATATATATATATATATATATATATATTGTTTATATGTACGCACACCAAATAGAAGCAGTTAAATAGCTTAAGGGAGAGAAGCGCTGATTGTCGCCTTAGCGATCAAGTTTTCTGGCTTGAGATTATTGCTAGTCTTACCGCACTTATGAGTTGTGATATAGCAAAAAAGTATTTGTGTGGATGACTATAAATTCTCCCTATATTAGGTTAAGTATATTGGGGAGCGAAATAACAAACTACCCCTAGCATACAATATAATGCACTTTGTGTAAACAAATAGAGCTTAGACGCTTGAATAATGTTTAAACATTGTAATTGTGCGTACCCATTTTAGCAGTAGCCAAATAGCATAACTGGGAGAAACGCTGACTGTTGCCTTGGCGGTCAAATTTCAATCCTGGTTGGTGTTAGTTGCTAATCTAACCGCACTGGTGAGCTGTCATACAGCGAAACAGTTCTGTGTGTGGATGTGTGTATATACATTAGCGTTGGGACGATTCCAAAAAAAATTTCCGATTCAATTACCGATTCCGTTCTAAATTTTCGATTTCAATTTGATTCCCGATCCCGATTCCGATTCTTTTAATATTTATAAATATTTAATTAGAGATTGTATTGTGTTGTTTTTTCGTAAATTTTCAAATTAGTACATAAATCCCCGCATTTCCGAGTATATTTTTCTCAAATGTTTCTTTGTAATGTATTGCAAATTGAAAGACAACAAAAGGTTTATTTAGATTTTAAACAAAGCCAAATTGTGCCAGTTCGTCGTTAGTATACAACATGCAACTTGAAAGTTTCATAAACAGTTAAAAATAGTCGATGATTACAATGTAAGAACAAAATATTAACAACGCCCCTTATTGTTACGAACGAAATAATGGTACTATTTAGAAAACCAGATTTAACATGGAGAGGGCGTTGGGCTTCATTAACTATTATGTGCCTTCCTTCTATGAATGTTTAAATTTTATTTTAATTATATAAATTCGGTGAGTTATTAACTTGATTTGCTTTGCTGTAAAAAATAAAACAAAAACGAGATTTTTTTATATAGGCAATAGATAGATGCAACAAATAATAACGTGACCTGTGGAAATTCCACAGGAGACTCATTTATATGTAATATATTTATGTTGCTATTCATGGCGTAAATAGAGATGTTCTCATATTATTGTAACTCTTGTAAAAATTACAAAAGCATTTATCTAAGCTAGCAAGGACGCCCGGCGTAGCCAAGTCGTTAAGTACGCTTAAATATGATATTTTAATTCCTGCAGATTTCGTATATATTATTATAGAGTTAATGTTCTATCGATTTTTATATATTATAAAGTTGCGATTTCAAAAATAAAAAACATATCCATATGACTTGGGTGCATCAGCTTGAGTTCCTTCGGCTATACTCGAAACTGAAACCAAAATTTATGAAGAATTCTTGATAAAAGTATTTATTATAAAGAAAAAATGGATCACTTTTCCATTAGTTATAATCGAAATCGAAATCAAAACTTATGAAGAATTATTGGTAAAATGATTTATAAGAAAATAAATTACTTGAGTGCTATCCACTATAATCGAAACGAAAACCAAACTTATTAAGAATTCTTGGTAAAATTATTTATTATAAGAAATTAGATCCATAATTAAACAATAGTCACTCGTATGCCATCGTGACAGACAAAATAAATCACACACACGCTATCGTATTAATATATAGTATTGTCGAAAGTCATAAAAACCACGCTCTTTTCCTACTACTAACCCTAAGTACGGGTGACAATACGAAAAATATAGCAGTTACATGTGATTTTACAATTTTGCTGATCGGCCTTAAAATTATTGGTAAAAATTACTTACCTGCTTAAAAAGTTATAATGTATCGAAATGGGATCAGTTCATATTATATTTATATGCACAACTGATCTCCCATTCTAAATTCTAAAAAAAAACGTTTCAGTGTGCTCACACATAATCGCCTAAAAGAGTAGAATCTCATGTGTTTTGTGTATTTTAAATGTAAATGAAAGTTTTTTTTAAGTTAACAAACTTCCCAATGTTTTCTCTTTCAATGTTTTGATGAACTTATGAAATTTTGATCTATATTTTCACTTGCGCCAAAACCAAACAAAATATAAGGAAACATAAAATATTTCAAAGGATGTGATGATCAAAACTATACCGGAAAAAAATATAAAAATCCGAAATCTCTAATAGACGCCATATGGCGAGTTATCAAATAAGTGCGAAAAGCTTTTCAAAATCTGTGATATTGAATAGTGAACTTTAGAGTATTTATTTTGCTTACAATAAAAACTAATAAAAACAAATTAAATTAGTTTGGGAGAGTCTGAGGATTTCTTTATGTCCAAAAGGGTGTCATAAACCTTTAATTGTTTCAGAAGAAGCCAATGATAAATACCCCAATGTACAGCTGGCGCCAACAAAATTAACACCCTCCCCCAGCTCAGAGCATTTAACCCTTGTTAATAATAATGTGAAAATCTTTGGATGAGGGCAAATAGTTATTTTAGAAAATAGATGCGAAACGATTACAAAGGCGATAGGCATGTTATAAATGACCATTAAAATAAAATAAAATTAAAATCTGCTAATCAATCTTGAATCTGTAAATAAGATTTATAGCCCATTTTGTGGTCCTTCTTATTCTTATGTTGTAAAGGAACAACTACTACTAAAAAAAAATTGTGCTTGTTTCGTTTTTTTTTAAATTTTAAAGGATAGGTTCTCAATCGGAAATTAAAATATAATTTTTTACCGATTCTGATACCACAAAAATTCCGATTCCGATTAATCGTCCGAACACTAATATATATATATATATATATATATATATATATATATATATATATATATATATATATATATCCTGCTGTACCCAGCCACGCGTTGCTGTGGCAAAGTTTTTTAAAATGGAACACGTTCCTCAAGAAAAATTGCATCAACAAATAATCAATGAATAATTGTTACCAAAGGCAATAAATGCTACTTTTTTTTACTTACATTAACGAGTTTATTGTATGGTTTAACGTAATTTCAAGCACTTTTTAAATTTTTAAATCTGAAATTGCGGGTGTGTGGGTGCAAAATATCTCCAGATTTTCTAGAATTCCCCGCTAGATTGCAAACGAAATCTCCAGATCTAGCAGAAAAACCGCTAAATTGGAAACACTGGTCACGTGAGGCAAGCGGTGATAAATAATTGTCCATAAATAAAAAATGGCCTATCGGTACAAAGAAAACCACCTATTTATTATAGAAAAATTCAGTATAATGTTATAATTAAAAAGAGATATATAGAAACACGCATGAGTACAGTAAACATATTATACCAAAATGTCGAAGCAATCATTTATTTAGTTATTTAGACTATTAATTAAGAACGAACCAAGAGGTACATTTATACACACACACACACACACACACACACACATATATATATATATATATATATATATATATATATATATGTATGTATGTATATATATAGGCAAATAATGATTTGAACCTTTGCTTTTTGTGAAGACATTTGATAATCTGATTGATTATTTATTTCAATGTATAATTTGTTTTAATTTTTGCCTTTTTATATATCCAGTTTCCATGAATTTCATTTTATGGTATGTCGTATATTTTATACTATTTACTATATATATATATATATATATATATATATATATATATATATATATATATATATATATATATATATATATATATATTAATGGTAAATATATCTGTAATGTAAAGATGGTTTCCTTGACAAAATACCGTTTATCTCCCATCAAAAGTGAAAGATATAGTGGCGTTAGCCCGACAAATGAATAATTCACCGCGTAATACTACTCCGGGTTCAAGTCAACCTGGGAGAAATGGCAAGTAAAGGGTGGCTCCACACTCCCCAGAGCCCGCAAGCTGGGACCCTACCATCGGATATAGTTTAAGGTCATATCCAGGATCTGATCAAAGAGGATTTTAACATTATTATGATGAGTTATTAATTCATGACCTGAAAGTTCAATCACACTGTTTCGAATATTGCTGGTGTTAGGCAAGGAAAGCAATCCCTGTAATAGAAATGCATCAGAAGCAGAAATGTTTCATAAAATTCAAGTGCATTCAGAATGGCCGTGACTATGCCGAAAACTAAATTCTGAAGCACAAAACGTCGCCCATTTAAATTGTACCAGTCGCGTTTTCATAACTCGTCAATACTGTCCGTTAAAAAACAAGAGGTCTTACTTTTATAACGACTTATATATATATATATATATATATATATATATATATATATATATATATAACTACTTCATTTACTCACATAAATTTAATATAGGGAAGTATAGATTTATGCGTAAACTTGAAGTATTTACTTCAAAAGTGCTCAATACGTAGGTAGAGCTAGTTTAATCGCCATATATATATATATATATATATATAATAGACTCTGTTTCTGAAAGTCAGACCTGTACTTCATTTGAATAAGATGTGAATTTACGTGTAGTTAACCATCGTCGCCAGGGTCGACCATGGATGATTAATTATTTCGATGCTCGCCTGAGCAAGGTTATATAAGGGATAGGCTGTTACTCATGTCACACATCCTCCCTCTCCACATCGCAGATAGATCAAAAGGTACATCACAGCTGATACAGCTTGGTGACAATGCTGCCGCTGAAGCTGGTAGAAGGAAGTTGTTGGTACCGCCAAATTTTGTCATTTCTTTAATGCAGCCTTTTGTTCGTTAAAATAGAAAAAACACACGCAGCTGTTTATAAAAAAATATTCGTTTATTTTTGTAAATATAAACTTTTAGTTTTCAATGACAAATTTACAAATCTAATGGCGGCGTGATGTTGTTGGAGGTTAGCAGAAGACTGTGTTGCTAGCACACCTCTAGTGTTGTTGTGTCGACCCTATCTTTCTTTCCTCCTCTGTATCTCTTTTTATTTGACCTAGATGACAACGACATTCTGATCGGCATTGTTTCGCAAAAATATGGTCACTCGGTGACCAGACATTTTGCGTCCTAAAATTTGACCTTGCTTTGACTTAATCTCCTGACTCTGTAGAGTTTTGTGACCGACTTGTTTCTTTACCATTACACGCCACCCGAGGATACGAGGACATGAGGATACGGGGACACGAGGATACGAGGACCTTTTCTGGCCAAATTTGTCGTTTAACCTCAATCGGTACAAAAGTGTGAAAATTTTTAAAAAATGTAATTTGCTAAGTTAAACTCGAACGACAGCATTATGAATATGCATGCATAACATAATTGCTTTTGGTTCATGTTTACATTTTTAACCTCGCAACAAACATGTCTTCATAGCTCAGGCATTAATGTCAAAAATATAAATCATTTTACTCTAGGTTTACTCCTGAAGTTATTCGCATGGGCAGAAATTCAACAATGCAGGGAAAGTTTTAAATCGGGGTTTACCGAAGTTGACTATCTTCCACTTAACCGATTTTTGTAAACAAATATATATTTAACAAAATATTTTCTAAAATAATAAATCTGCACAAAAAATTAAAATATATTAAATTAAACTTAACGTAAAAACTGTGCTCTGTATAAGAAAAAAGCTTACATGAAAATGCATACTTGGTTAAAATATCCGGCCTTAAAATCGGAAACCGACAAACCATGTTAATCGAAAAACAGTTACCGAGTATATTTTTGCTTAAACTTTTTGGGGTGTAAGATGGAGGCAATTACTAATTTGTTTCCACTGTTTTTTATTATTTTATCAAACTGTTTTCAATTAGAAATGTTAATTTGTATTACGAATAATTAAACTAAACTTTAGGTGAGGATTCTACTTTTAAGGTAATTACATGTTATTTGTGACATTGTAATTTTGACTTAGTGGTAGTGATAAACGGAATTTGGTTAAAACTTCACAAAATGTTTAGGAACTGTGGTATCAAATTATTCTGCAAGATATACGCATTATAAAATTATGAGGGGATATTTTGTTTATAAACACCAATTACCAACTTACGACAACACAACGGGAAGTTGTCATAAAGTAGACATTTTCTTTAATCGACAAACATATATATATATATAAGTATACCTATTTACTATGCCTCCCCACGGGACAGAGTTAGACACCAGGGTAGTTTTTTAACGTGGAGAAAAGGTACAAAAATAAAAATTGTCTCAGTCGTGAAGGATTTCTCCTCCACCGAAAAAGAACAAGAAATGGAAGTGCAGCATCTGAAGAACAGATGGTATTTATTTGCTCCCCCACTGAGCAAATTAGGCACAAGGCCGTTTTTAATGTGAGGTAAAAACCAGCTCCCCTAAAAGTAGGCAAAAAGGGGGCACTCTGGTTACCAAAAATAATAATTGTCCCAGTATAGAGGGCTTCCCTTCCATTGACCGGTACAAACCATCTTAAGTGCAGCATCTGCCGGAACAGATACTACACTTTGATCTTGTCCCGAAGGCCAAACAAATCTGTCGGAACAGATGGTATTTATTTGCTCCCCCACCGAGCAAATTAGGCACAAGGCCGATTTTTAATGTGAGGAGTGAAGGGGAAATGGGGACAAGCTCCCCGGGGAGTAGGGGAGCTGGATAGTGACAATTGGTATGAAGGGTTGCCCCTACATTGACCAAGGTCTTATATGTGGGGTCGCCCCCACATATGGTCTTTGCTTGCAGTATCTGCCGGAACAGATAGTATTTATTTGCTCCCCCACCGAGCAAATTAGGCACAAGGCCGATTTTTAATGTGAGGAGTGAAGGGAGGGGGAAGGGAAAAAGGGGACCAGCTCTCAAGAGGTGGGAAATGGGAGCTGGTTAAAGGTCAGACATGTGGGGTTGCCCCCACATCTGGTCTTTGCTAGTCATAGCTGGTCTTTGCTAGTCATAGCTTGCAGCATCTGTCGGAACAGATGGTATTTATTTGCTCCCCCACCGAGCAAATTAGGCACAAGGCCAATTTTTAATGTGAGGAGTGAAAGGAGGGGGAAAGGGGAAAAGGGGACCAGCTCCCGAGAGGTGGGAAATGGGTGCTGGTTAAAGGTCAGGCATGTGGGGTTGCCCCCACATCTGGTCTTTGCTAGTCATAGCTAGTCATAGCTTGCAGTATCTGCCGGAACAGATGGTGTTTATTTGCTCCCCCACTGAGCAAATTAGGCACAAGGCCGTTTTTAATGTGAGGTAAAAACCAGCTCCCCTAAAAGTAGGCAAAAAGGGGGCACTCTGGTTACCAAAAATAATAATTGTCCCAGTATAGAGGGTTTCCCCTCCATTGACTGGTACAAATTATCTTAAGTGCAGCATCTGCCGGAACAGATGGTATTTATTTGCTCCCCCACCGAGCAAATTAGGCACAAGGCCGATTTTTAATGTGAGGAGTGAAGGGAGGGGGAAGGGAAAAAAGGGGACCAGCTCCCGAGAGGTGGGAAATGGGAGCTGGTTAAAGGGCAGGCATGTGGGGCTGCCCCCACATCTGGTCTTTGCTTGCAGTATCTGTCGGAACAGATGGTATTTATTTGCTCCCCCACCGAGCAAATTAGGCACAAGGCCGATTTTTAATGTGAGGAGTGAAGGGAGGGGGAAGGGGAAAAGGGGACCAGCTCCCGGGAGGTGGGAAATGGGAGCTGGTTAAAGGTCAGGCATGTGGGGTTGCCCCCACATTTGGTCTTTGCTAGTCATAGCTAGTCATAGCTTGCAGTATCTGCCGGAACAGATGGTATTTATTTGCTCCCCCACTGAGCAAATTAGGCACAAGGCCGTTTTTAATGTGAGGTAAAAACCAGCTCCCCAAAAAGGGGGCACTCTGGTTACCAAAAATAATAATTGTCCCAGTATAGAGGGTTTCCCCTCCATTGACTGGTACAAATTATCTTAAGTGCAGCATCTGCCGGAACAGATACTACACTTTGATCTTGACCATTTCTCTCTGATAGGTTCATAAGAGTAGTGGTTGATGGGCAGAAATCAGAAGCTCACAGTATTAATGCTGAAGTCTCACGGGTCTATACTGATCCAAACTCTCTTTCTGATCTACATCAATGATCTCCCAAAATGGTCTTACATATGTATATCAATATATATATATTGTAATTTAAATTTATAAATTAATAAATTAAAAAACTGTAAATTCAATACTATTTTGTAAATCATGCTGTTCAAGAACCGTACATGTATTTTAGCCCCCCCCCCCCACAATAGACGCTTCACTATTTTAAGTAATTTAAATGTAATTTTTCTTAGAACTGCACGCCTATTGAATTGTCTTCCGTTTTCCTGCTTTCCAGCTGACGACAATATGGTTGTCTTCAAGTCTAACGTAAACAAGTTTTTGATGAGCCGTTCCATATAAGTTAGCAAATTTGCCGAATTTCCATTACTAACGATTACTTTATTGTCCAATTGTCTACTGTACACTCTTTAACCCTTATCCTCGAGTGGTCTCTTGGCCTTGATAAGTGGTGAGGCCTTTGTAAAAAAGAAAAAAGTGTGTGGCTGTGTGTTTATTATGGGCAGGTGTATCGTGTAGTAACTCTCAAGTGGATGTTATGAATGTTACACATACTGTTTAATTAGACAGTTAAAATTAAAGGCATCAAAAATAGCAAGAGGTATTAAAGGATAATTTCTGTGTTACGAGAATACAATAAAACGTGTAATTTTGGCAGTTATTCTATGCTTTCGATCATGTGATAGTAAAAATCTATGAAAAAAACCTAATTATTAAATGTTAATTATCTTTTTTTAAGTAAATAATTTTCTTTGACTAATTAGCAGAACTTGAATTATGATAAACACAGCCTAGAATTAGATCAGTGTTTTTCTTTAATCAAGAACTATAGATTTTGAGAAATGTAGTTGGATTTCAGGAAGCACCATCTGCAGGCTGCAAGTACACTTCACTTTGTTTCAAAAGCAAATCTGACAGCAATTATTGATTAAGATATGTGACCAATGTAATTACTTCATTATATCAGCATGCGATGGCGGATTTTTATAATATTTGATTCAAATTTGGAAATTGGAATCATTTTAAGTAAATACATATTAAAAGTGTTATCAGGTTGCCAAATAATATTTTTGTTCTGTACTTATTCTCAGTAAAACTTAAATAGAATGCTGTACATTTTACAGCAAAAATACACTTTTATGACGTTCATAAGTCACAGTGATTTTGGAGTTTTCAAGCAGTTGATATCGCACTTGATAAGGTTCTCACTCAATATTATTGAAATCAATGGAAAGTTGGTTGTATGATGATGTTTCTGAATTTTTGAGATCAAGATTGGTTATTCGTATTATTTGGATTCATGTGCCTACTGCCCTCATCTTGAGTGTGATTTTCACAACGTTTCGGTCGATGTAACCTCCGACCTTCTTCATGTATATTTTGTCGAACTCGGGAATGTTTCTGTCAAACTCTGGACGGAATTTCGAACGGAACCCTTTATTTACTTTACGGCAGTAGCGTGCTATTGGTTCGTCAACCATGACTGGATAGAGGTCCTAACTTATTCGCAATTGTATTTTTCGGTCACCCACACTCAATATTGAACCTTGAACCTTCAGCTGTCAGGAGAATATCACTTTTACAATTGATTTTTCCAAGTACTCTTACCACTTCGCTACGGGTCCTTGTTGTTTGATGTTCGAAATGTGACAAATTATTATTATTATTATTATTATTATTATTATTATTATTATTATTATTGTTGTTGTTGTTGTTGTTGTTGCTGCTGCTGGTGGTGGTGGTGGTGGTGGTGGTGGTGGTGGTGGTGGTGGTGGTGGTGGTTGTGGTATTGTTGTTGTTGTTATTATTATTATTATTATTATTATTATTATTATTATCATTATATTATTACGCTTATCGCTCCGTCCGTTATCAACCTAAATAAAACCCCTTAAAAGGAAAATGGAATATTCCAAACACCTAATAAACCATTTGAATTGAACTGAATAAAAAATAACTTGTGTCGCTGCGATGTACAAAGAATGCTTCGTTCTGATTGGATAAATGAGATTTCTTCTTAACCAATTGAAAACTGAAACAAAGATGGCGGCCTTATCTTGTTTTTTCAAAAGCTTCTTTCGGAAATATAAACAGACTGTACGTAGCCATGTTTACTTTAATAATTTTTTTTATACTTACGACTTTTTGCTTCCTTTTTTAAACATAAGCATGTTTTTGTTTACAGGTTACTTCTATCAAACATTTTTTTTTATTTCTTCTTAATACCTTTCACCCGCTATAAGATAATGGACCCTTCCTAGCGTAAACCTTAAATAGAAAAAAAAACAAAGAATACTTCATTTGTGTGTGTGTATGTGTGTGTGTGTGTGTGTGCGTGCGTACGTTTTACAACTATACTGAACTTTCACCTAACGATGTTTTTTTTAATTGTTTTATTATTTTGTGTGTGCGTAACAGAAAAAATAAATGAATAAAGGATTTACTGACTTTTAAGAAGGATATTCACTTACACGTATTTTAGGGGGGGGGTACCTCATACAGGTCTGCCAACCCATTCATTTATTCATAAATTTTATTTGAAAAAAATAAAAGAACAAAGTTATTGCATTTTCATTTATCTATTTACGTTATGAACTAGACAAATAAAATATATATATATATTAGTTACAAAATATGGAGGGAGAGGGGTAAATAGGTTCAAATTATTAATTAACACAGACGACACTGAGATAAAAAGTCATTTTCACGAGTAATTTTAAAGCGACTAGCGTAAACCTTAAATAGAGAAAAACAAAAATACTTCCTTTGTGTGTGTGAGTGTGTGTGTGTGTGTGTGCGCGCGCACGCGCGTGCTTGCGTGCGTGCGTTTTGCAACTATACTGAACTTTCATCTAACAAATTTTATACATTGATATTTTTGCAACATATCGATCGTGTTGAAATAACAGAAGCATAAAAAAATAAAGGTATTAACGTTTACTTTAATAAATGTTTTATACTTACGACGTTTTTCTTTCTTTTTAAAACATCAGTATTTTTTGTTTAAATTTTATACAATTATTCGATCGACGATTTTTTTTTTATTATTTTGTGTGAGTGCTTGTGTGTGTGTGTGTGTACGTAGCAGAAAAATAGATAAAGGAGTTAGCGACTTTTAAGCAGGGTATTCACTTACACGCGTTTTTCGGGGGGGGGGTACCTCATACAGGTCTGCCAACCCATTCTTAACATTATTTCTAATAATAATAATTCAAAATTTTATTCATAAATTTTATTTGAAAAAAATAAAAGAACAAAGTAATTGCATTTTCATTAATCTATTTACGTTATAAACTAGACACAAAAAAAACATATATATTAGTTACAAAATATGGAGATGGGAGGGGTAAATAGGTTCAAATTATAAATTTAAAATTCATTAACGCAGACGACACTAAAATAAGAAGTCATTTTTACGAGTAATTTTAAAGCGATCAACAAAATATTTAAAGCCAATGTTAAATTGATACAACAATATATATATATATATATATATATATATATATATATATATATATATATATATATGTATATACTAAATAGTAAGTTTGTTTTTGTGACTTTTGAAACATTTTCTCTGAAAAGGAAACTTTTTCCTATCAACTCAATTTGACTCTGAGTCTTGTGACTTTTAATCTTATTTTGAATCGAATTTTTTTTTATCAAAATTGTAAACTTAATATGTTATTCAACAAATTAGAAGGTTGGAACTTTTTCACAAAATTTGTTCACATTTATTAATACTACTTTTACTTTCTGATATTTGTTGATTTATAAGTAATTATTTTAAATTTATATTTAACTGGAGGAGTTAAACATTGGTACCATATACATATTCTATCTATTTTGCTAAATTTACTACATACATTCCACTTTAAAACACTAAAATATTATCAATTTAAAAACATAATGCATTTATTGCAGTGAATTTCTGTATTTTTGTTCATATGTAAGTATTAAAAAAGATTTTTAAATAATACAGATTGCAGAAAATATTATATTGTATTTATTTTGAGGGATTCACTCGCCTTAGTCTTTAAAAGAACATAATTTCCATAAACTTCATTATGGATCGAAGAATGGAAAACATCCGTGAAAATATGCGAACTTATCGGCAAAGGACCAGGGAAAAACAAAGACAACAGGTCAGAGAAAGAGAAAAACAGCCAGGTCGAATTAGAAGAAGTACCATGGATGCACAGCAACGTAATACATATTTAGAACAAGAACGAAGGAGATTTCAAAACAGAATGGAAAGCATGAGTGAATTGAAGAGAGATAATAGGAGACGTCAACAAATGCAACGATTACGCCAAATACAATTTAGGCCAAGGCAGAATAGTAATTCTGACACTGTGGTAGAACCACTTGATATTGGTCAATTGAATGTATTATGTGTATATTGTGGAGCATTAAGATTTAGAAATGAGAATCTAAATTGTTGCCATAATGGTAAGGTACATTTACCAGCATTGCTACCATATCCAGAGCAATTAAAACGTTTATTTGAAGGGACTGATCATGAATCTGTTTCATTTTTTTTAAATATTAGAAATTACAATTGTGCATTTTCTTTTACATCATTCGGTTTGAACTTATCTATTCCTTCAGGGAGAGGTCCATACTGCTTTCGCATCCAAGGACAAACATATCATAAAACTACAACCTTGCATCCTGATCATGGGCACCATTAGTATGGTCAACTGTACATCATAGACGCAAATAAAGCTCTGCAATACAGATTAAATACTTTACAAAACACAAAAATGTTGTACACAGACAATGTCTACCATAAATGAAGTTATGCAGGAAATAAATTCTTATGTAAATTTGTATAAGAACATGGATTTAATTGAAAAAGAACAGCAAAATATGGCTATAAGAGAAAATATACCAATTGAGTGATAAAAGGACAAAAATATCTTTGGTGTTCCAGTGGCATACGTCTATGTCGTGGAATTTCAGAAGAAAGGACTTCCTCACTGCCACATATTGGTAGTTTTAAGAAATGAGGATGAACCGAGGAACAAATGTGACATCGATAAATTAGTTAGTGCTGAAATTCATGATATCAATGATGACCCAACTTTACATGATTTAGTAAAGAGATTTATGTTTCATAGACCTTGTGGCACTATAAACCCTTCTTCTCCCTGTATGAATGATGGTGTGTGCCTAAAAAATATCCAAAAGAGTTCAAAAATGAAACCTCTGTGACGATGACTGGATACCCAGAATACAGGAGACGTAAGAATGGACTTACTGTACAAGTTGGAAACCACATTGTAGAGAAGAGTTATGTTGTACCTTTTAATTCTTACTTGTTAAAAAAGTACCGTGCCCATATTGATGTTGAAATCTGTTCATCTGTGCAGAGTATTAAATATATATTTAAATACATCTACAAGGGATATGACTGTGCTTCGATTGAGGTAAAGAATAATACAGAATCACATGATGATCAAAATGCATACATCCATGATGAAATAACTAATTATATTGCATGTAGATATGTTTCACCCCCTGAAGCTATGTGGCAATTGTCACAATTTAGTCTACAGGATATGTCCCACACAGTGTATAGACTTGCAGTTCATCTTGAAGATCAGCATAAGGTTTATTTTCGTAGTGATAATGCAGAACAAGCTGCGCATGCAGACACAACTCTTACAGCATGGTTTAAGCTGAATGAGCATGATGCTAATGCACATAATTATTTATATCCTGACGTTTCTCTTCATTATGTCTTCAACAAGAATACCAAAACATGGACACCAAGAAGAAGGAATATTAATATCATTAGCAGAATGTATACTGTGAACCCTAAAGATATAGAAAAATTTGATTTGTGGATGTTACTATTGCATGTTCCCGGAGGAAAATTTTTTGAAGAATTGCGAATTGTACAAGGTGAACTTATGCCTACATTTAAAGAAGCATGCCTAAAACTTGTCCTTCTTCAAAATGATGAATCATTTGAAAATGCTTTGATTGAAGCCACTGCATTACAAATGCCTTCGCAACTTCGAGTCATGTTTGCTACAATATGTGCCTATTCAACCCTAAAAATTATCTTGCTTTATGGAACAGCCACAAGAACTCTATGATGGAAGACTTTTTACACCAGAGATTTGCAATGGACCAGGCTGAAAATATGGATGTGCAATCCATCAATACAGTCCCGATAGAAAATGGTACTAATTATTTAACATTTGGCTTACCTGGACCTGTTGGTATACAGCAAATGGAATCTGAAGCTGTCTATAATTTCTCAGACATAAACACGCTGACTGATGAACAAAGACTGGTCAGTGACATTGTGATTGAATCTGTTACAATGAAGAGAAAAGGAAAAGTGCCCTAAATATTCCTGTTTTTATGTGGATGCACCAGGAGTATGTGGAAAAACTTATATGTTTAATGTCATAATCTCACATCTCAAAAAAGAAAAAACACTATCAAGTATGTTGTGGTGCCTGGGCAGGTATTGCTTCTACTTTACTTATAGGAGGAAGAATAATCCACAGTTTGTTTAAATTACTTATCGCACTAACATAAACTTCTATTTGCATGTCTCTCCCACGTCTGACCATGCAAATTATTTAAAAAATATTGATTTGATTATATAAGATGAAGCTTCTATGATCCCTTCATTTGCTTTGGAAGCAATTGACAAAACTTTGAAAGACATAAGCAATAATAATAATGTTTTTGGAGGAAAAATTATGGTTTTGGGGGGAGATTTCAGACATGTTCTACCCATATTATCAAGGGGAAGTCGGGAGGAAATAATTGTAATTTGCATTAAAAACTCTCCTCTATGGCTTCAGTTTAAACAGTATAGTTTGTCTCAAAATATTACAGTAACACCCAATGAAAGTGAATTTGCTTCATGGTTACTGAATCTTTGAAATGGAACAACAAATATTGTGGAATATCCAGGCCAGTCTCAGACTGATGATATGGAAGTGCCACAAATATCATTCCTTGATGGGTCTCTGGTTGATGATATTTTAAAAAATATATCACATAATAGAAGAAATAGGATAATTCTTTCACCAAAAAATTCTGACTGCCTGTTGATCAATGAAGAGGTTTTACATCAACTTCCTGGTGATAGCCGCATATATTATAGCACAGATAAAATACAGACTGATGGTCCTGTGGAATCTATGCGTTATCAATCCGAATTTCTTAATTCATTGACGCCATCTGGAATGCCTCCTCATCAATTGATTTTAAAACCTGGATGCATAGTCATGCTTCTCAGAAATATATTCATAAAAATGGAATGTGCAATGAAACAAGATTAAACAATATCCATATTCAATTGAAGCGGCGTTAATAAGTGGTGCATTATTAGGAAAACATGTTCGTATAAAACTTGCCCCAAGGCAAGGCCAGACATTTGAAAATGTTGGTTTGTTTCTACCACAACCTGTGTTTAGCCATGGCCAACTATATGTTGCATTTTCAAGAGCCCGTTGGCTCACTGATATACGAGTTAAAGTCATGAAAACTAACAGCCAACAAAAAGAAAAGAAAAAAACTTACACCAAGAACATAGTTTGCAGAGAAGTATTTTCTAAACCTCTATCATGACTAAAATATTAAAAAATACACGTGCAGCAATATAATTTATATAAATTTAAGGAAACATTGTTTTTTCATTTGAAAATCCTCATTGAATTCATCTACAGGTTTTTAAATAAAAATATTACATGTACTCTTTTTATTCATTGATATTTCTTTAAAAAAAATTTCAACATTTTGCAATAATCATCAAGAAATAATTACAATGCTCAGTACTTGGAAAGAAAAATATTTATTTTATATTTTATAAATTTGCATTGTGGAAAGGAAACACTTTTCTTTTGTCTGTATTTAATGTATTTTTTGTAAAGAGAAATTCCAAAATTGCACATAAAATGGAAATGTAAATTTAAAATAATATTCCCTTAAATTTAGGAATGTTCGTTAATCTGAAGAAAACACATTTCTTCAGCATTTAAAAATATTGTTGATGTAAAGTAAAATACATTATTTCACCTATTTTGAAATATGTCTTTAAATGTAAAAACTTTAGATTTCTATGACATTTTAAAGTCTGAATTTAGTGAGATTTGGGGGAAAATCTCCCGCATTTTCAAATATTTATAAATTGATAAATTGAAATTCAAAAAAATAAAATTTCTGCATTGGAAAATCTTTACTTAATAATGTTTGAAAAAAGACATTTACTTTTATTATTGAGGTAACTGGAATTTAAAAAAAAAAATAATTATATACATTTTAAAAATGTTAATGAAACGTTATTCAATTATTTTTTCACTTTATATAGCAATCTACTAGACTATGCATATTAATATAGATATAGAAAAATATATTTAGTTTAATATTTATAATTATTCATTGATTAGAAGTGAAATAATATTTTTATATTTCAATGAAATATCAGATTCTTCGATTGATAATATTTCTAATACTCAGCTGATGTTAAGTATACACTTTTGTTGGCTTTTTAAAAGAATCATTCGATATATATTTAAACTTACATTTGAATTACAGGAGACTAAACCAGACCTTTTATTTTTAAGTGAAACTGGCATTAGAGAAGCTATTTCCCTAGAAGAGTTCGCAATTAAAGGATACTCTAACTTAACTTCTAAATCTGACCCCCAAGATCGCCATGGGCATGGAATGTGTGCCTATATTAGGGATAACTTTCCATGTGGTAGGGACATCTCCAGGGAATATCCTAACTTACCCTATATGTGCTTCCGGGTTGCTTTAGCTCACACTACGGCATTTATATTTACTCTCTATCGCCCCCATAACAGCGGAGTTACTATCTTTCAAAGAATATCTGAGAAAATTGACCAAGTCCTATCTGCTTATCCTTCAGCTAACATTCACGTATGTGGAGATTTCAATGTTCACAACGTCGAATGGTTGACCCACTCTAATAAAACCGATGATGAGGGGAGGTTCTGTCATGATTTCTCCATTGCCTATGACCTCACTCAGATTGTTCAGGAACCCACCCATGTGCCCGATAATGACGGCCAGTATGCGAGCCTACTAGACCTTTTTCTCACAACTTGCCCTGAACTATGTTCAGTTTCTGTTCTGTCGCCTCTTGGATCTTCCGACCACTCTGTTGTATCAATTAAGATAAAAATGAAATGTAATAAGTCCCCAGACGTACCTCTCCATCGTACAGTATATCGATACACTAAGGCTGACTGGGATAGCTTCCGTACATTTATATCTGATCTACCTCTGCATTCCATGTTTAAAAAGGATGTGTCCTCTATAGTATTAGACCTGACGGAATGGTTAATTGTAGGTATTGACTGTTTCATACCCTCGAAAAAGTTTCAGCAAAAACCTAACAGCCAGCCATGGTTCTCTCCAGAATGTGCTGCTGCCATTGCGCACAGTAATAACTTTTTCCACTGTTTCCAACGTAATAGATGTATGAAAACTAACGCTGCTTTCAGGACTGCCAGCAACCATTGTAAGAAAGTAATAAAGAATGCAAGAGAGTTGTATGCTCAATCTGTTAAGTCCAAAGTAGCTGAACAGCGGCTTGGTTCCCACCAGTTTTGGCAAATAGCAAACAGAATCCTGAACAGAAGCGTGTGCTCCATCCCAACTATTATCAATGGACCTGAGGTAATCTCGTCAGCATCAGACAAAGCCAAACTCTTTGTCAAGAACTTTGCAGCTAATTCTACCCTTTGCGATCAAGGCTGCCAACCACCAATATTTCCTCCTGTATCAGAAAACACGCTATGTGATATACGTATGTCTGTACGTGATGTTGCCAAGCTAATCAAAAACCTTTATTCCAGTAAAGCAACTGGCCCTGACGGTATTCCAATTATAGTACTCAAAAAACTTCAACCTGAAATAGCGCCCATACTTACAAAACTGTTTAAACGTTGTCTTAAGGAGAATAGTTTCCCATCTCCCTGGAAAATTTCATCAGTATACCCTATATTTAAGAATTCAGGTGATCGCTCATCCCCCTCTCAGTACAGGCCAATAAGTCTCCTGTGCGTCATGAGTAAGTTGCTGGAATCTGTGTTAAATACAGAAGTAATCAACCATCTCAACAAAAATAACCTTCTTAGTGACACTCAATATGGTTTCCGTTCTGCTAGATCTACAGCAGATGTGCTTACAGTTATATCTCATAGGATTAGCAAATCTCTCGACAGAGGCAACCTTTCTAGGGCAATTGCTCTTGACATATCTAAGGCCTTTGATAGGGTATGGCATAAAGGTTTACTTCATAAGATCTCTAGCTATGGTATTGCTGGAAATGTCTTCTCAATTATTAAATCATTTCTTTCTGATAGGCTCATAAGAGTAGTAGTTGAGGGGGCAAAAATCAGAAGCTCACAGTATTAATGCCGGTGTCCCTCAGGGGTCCATCCTGGGCCCAACTCTTTTCCTGATCTATATTAATGATCCTCCAAATCACATCCTTACATCATTTGTAGACATTTACGCTGACGACACTACCATTTATGGTAGCACATCTAAGACAGTAAACGACCAAGTTCTCTCCAATTCTCTCTCCTCTGATCTTGAGCACGTAGTACAATGGGGTAATGAGTGGCTGGTTACTTTTAATGTATCTAAAACCAAGCTTCTCTCTTTATATCATCAACATTCTGATCCCCATCTGGCATCAATTGAAATGAATGGCTCTCGTCTTCAGGGAGCCTCAAGTTTTGACAAGCTTCTGGGCTTGACCATTACTCCTGATCTTAAATGGAACACGTACATCAAATCTGTTGCCAGGGCCGCTGGAAAAATGGTGGGATCTTTCTATCGATCCGGTTGATATCTCACTACTGATGCTATTCTCTATCTATATAAGAGCCAGGTACGTCCAAGGATGGAATACTGTTGCCACATCTGGGCAGGAGCTGCTAGAAAGGACTTGGCCTGCCTTGATAGAGTTCAAAATAGACTTTGACAGAAGAGATGTTGCGAGTTTGTCTCTGATGTATCGTTATTTTCATGGAAAGTGTTCGACTGAGCTTCAATCTATTGTCCCCCTCTCCAAACTTTCACAAGAAACACTCGTCTAGCTGTAAACACTATCAATAATTCCCCTCACTCTTTATCTGTGCCTAAACCTAAACGTAGATTCAATGAACAAAGCTTCTTTTTTTAGAACTGCACGCCTATGGAATTGTCTTCCGTTTTCCTGCTTTCCGGCTGACTACAATATGGTTGTCTTCAAGTCTAACGTAAATAAGTTCTTGATGAGCCGTTCCATATAAGTTATCAAATTTACCAAATTTTCATTACTAATGATTACTGTATTGTCCAATGTCTAGTGTACACTCTTTAACCCTTATCCTTGAGTGGCCTCTTGGCCTTCATAATGTGGTGATGCCTATGTAAAAAAAATATAAATAAATTCCTCTTCACAGGAGTTGGATGGAAAAATATATTTGAATAAAATCATAACATTTTGATTTCCTTATATTTGAAAATTAGAATATTACAAAACAGAACAGCTCCAATTTGTTGACATTGCATACACCTTACTAAAGGAATCTGGATTTGAATGTGTTTCATGAGAATTACACAACCACTTTTGGAGTAACTACGCAAGGTCCTGAAACACATAACACATAGCATTTATTGAGGAAAATTCTTCTGAATAGAAACTTCAGGTAAGTTCTGTTTATATTATCAAGAGTTAGTGAGGCATCTATATCAACATTTCAAATTTTCAACTTTATTTCAAGAAAATATTCTTTGATTTTCACAATCTTTATTAAAAAATCAAAATTAAAATTAAAGAAAAACTGTGTTCACAAATTTCCTTCTATTGAAATTTATATCAAAATATTTTTTGTTTATTATATTGCCTAATGTTTTGTGTTTTAATTATTAAGTACGGAGCTTTTTATCATTTTTAACTTTCCAAAATATTCAGCGTTTTGAATTTAAATATTATCTTGCTTCATTGTAATATACGATTTTTGTATTGCTGATTAAAATTCAAAGCAGATATTAATTGTTGATATTTCTAAAACTCAATTGATGAGTTTTGATTGAACTTTGAAAAATAACATATTATACCTTTTTAATGATTCATTGGATGTTTTTTTTTTTTTTTTTTTTTTACAAAGGCATCACCACATTATCAAGGCCCAGAGGCCACTCAAGGATAAGGGTTAAAGAGTGTACAGTAGAAATTGGTCAATATAGTAATCATTAGTAATGAAAATTTGGTAAATTTAATAACTTATATGGAACGGCTCATCAAGAACTTATTTACTTTAGACTTGAACACAACCATATTGTAGTCAGCCGGAAAGCAGGAAAACGGAAGACTTTTCCAGACTTTTCACCATTTTGATCTTTCTATGAACATGGTTTCATAGGAGCTTTATTAAAATATTATTTTCAATGAATAAAAAAAAACATTTTAGGTATTTTAATGCTTAATAAAGGTTTTCCCAATATTTTGTAATGTTAATTTAATGGATTTATAACTCATAATTCAATGCACTTTTGTTCAATTTGAACATTTTTTATTAATTAAATATTCAGAAAACATTTATTTTCCATTTGAACATCTTCA
This sequence comes from Euprymna scolopes, assembly GCF_053919585.1. NCBI lineage: Eukaryota > Metazoa > Mollusca > Cephalopoda > Sepiida > Sepiolidae > Euprymna > Euprymna scolopes. The sequence continues at coordinate 141,846,204 of NC_136486.1, forward strand.
TTGAATCCTGTTTCTGTCTGTGTTTAAATATATAAAGAAATAATATTTTTTTTAGATTTCAAGACCTGTGTTTTTTCATAAAATTATAAAATGCTTTATCTATGGTATGATCATAATTTATGAAAAAATGAAATAATTAAGCAATATTTTCTCCTACAATTTATAAGTGAATTGATTTTTATTCAAAATGAAAGGAAATGTTTTCATTTCCTAATCATTGTGGAGATAATTTATTGTAAAAATAAAATCACCAGATCTTTGCAAACAGATTCTTTATAGTATTAAGAGTTGATTACAGTATTAAGAGTTGATTACAGTATTAAGAGTTGATTACACTATTAAGAGTTGATATCACTTTTTAAAAAGTGATGTCCATCTTGAATACTACCCCAATATCCTATGGAGTACAAATTCCGCAAATCAGACAAGCAATATCCATTTTCAAGATTACACTCAAAATAAGAGTAAAGTCAGAATAATTTGAATAATGATAACAATCAAAACTCATCCAACAAAAATTCCAACTATCAACATCTATTGCAAGATAACAATAAAGATGTGATTAGGGGTTTAAATAACTTCAATAATGATAATGGAAATACCTAACAAATTCAGACATTCAATTGCATAATGAAATTTAAAAAAATATTTTATGAACTATATTTCAAGTTTTGCCATATAATCTGCCAAAAACCTACATTTTTATTCTTCAATCAAATCCCACCAATTCTACTACTTACGGATTTATTCCATCATTAAATCGTATTGCAAATTGGCCCCGTTCTCTTACCACTATGAAAAAATGCAAAAAGTTAAGATGTAACATGTTTCTAGTAACATAATTATTACTGATTTACAATTCACTTTAATAAAATTAACATCTAGATGTTTCACTGTAGTTCTTTTTCGTGTAATAACCTCAAGTAGTTCAAGTAGTATATGTCTAAAAAATCACCTTCTCATCCAAACGAATATTCCACTGATTAGTCTATTGAAAGACAGCCTCATATTAATTGTTTGCCTATGTGATTAGGTGTTTACTGATATGAGGGTTGAAGTTTTCAACTACCGTGGAATTTCCATGCGTACTGCTAGTTATTATTATTATTATTATTATTATTATTATTATTGCAAGTATAATAATAATAATGGAACATTTTAACAATTTAACTAGGACAATTTCTACGAAAAACTCATTAAAAATTTAAATTGCTAAAGAGAAATTCAGAATAATTCTGCGAGTGATATTTGGAGAGTTAAAAAGGAACATAACGGAAGTGCTATGTGGCTGAAATATTTGAAGACTAAATAAAAAAGAATGTTCAAGCAAACCCAAGTTGTGCTGAAAGTGAACAATAGGAAAGTTAAAAAAAATAATGTAGGAAAAACAATTGGAGGCTCGCGTACAAGAATTCAGGGATATTGAATAAACTAAACCTTTTCAACTTACATGAAATGATTGCATGTACAAATTGACGGAATTTTGACAGGATATGTAATACCTCAATAGAGCATGCATGTGCGTACACCGTTCTGCGATGAGCATATATCAAATGGTACCGAGGTCGATACTTCTTGGTCGATCATCCGCCTTCCATTAATGTGGAACCTTCTGAAGGATAATTTGGCGGATGAGATGTTCTAATGTCTAGAAAAGCAAAAGTACTTACATAAACAACAAAACGGATGACTGTAATATAGTAGAGGTACTAAAGATCAATGGCTTATTCATAAGATAATACTTAATGATTGTAAGATAAGACTCCAAAATTTATGCATGTTATGTATGTATTACCGTTGAGCACTTGATCTACTTCCACATAGTTTGGTTCGGGAAGGTGTTAAAGTATTTGGAATAGCAGTGCACATTTGATATTTTTGGAAAGATGCATAAAACAATGGAAGGTGTCATTAAAATTAAACGAGGAAGATTTTGAGAAAAGTTTATGTGAAGTGAGGGGTTTTCATAGGGCAGCTTTCCACTACTGTTGTTTGTTTTTAGTATAGTAACCATTGTTGTTCATATTACGAAAGGCTAATGCGTGTTATAGGTAGGGGGAAGAATAAGTAGCGGTAAACCATTTATGATTTATGGACAATTTAAAGTTTTGTATTGTTTATGATTTATAGACAACTTAAGATTTTGTATTGTTAAGAATAAAGACCAGCTATGTTTGTGAGGATTGTTCACATGTTCAGTAATGGCATAGGTATGTAAATTGAAAGAGTGTGGCGGCCTGAAATTACACAGGGAAAAATTGTTGAAAAGGGGGAAATAAATCTTTGGAATGTGGAAATAATAAAAAATGATTAATATTAAGGATACAGTTACTTAGGAATTGTGCAAATGGATAAAATATACGACCATGTAATAAGTGAGATAATAAAAAATAATACGAAAATAATTGGAAAATATCTGCAGTAAACGTTATATTATGGTGTAAAGCAGATATACTTGAATAGAAAAACGAGCTGAAAAGAATTGACAGGAAGACAAGGAAATCGATAATAGTGAATGAGCTTTCAACGTAAATAGCCTAATCGATATTTTATATGTACGAAAATTAAAAGAGCGGACAAAAATTAGTGTAGATGTAGAAAGATGCATAGAAGAAGACGAAAATGACTGTAAAATAAAAAGCTTATGAAAGCTATGTAAATTTTAAAAAATTGAAAGCAAGTGTGCAAGTCAATAAATTAACAAAAAGCAAAAAAGAATTGGTTTCAGAAGAAAATGCATGGGTAATTAGATAGAGGTCTACTGGAGGCAACGGACAAAGAAAAAGTCTGGGGATGATGCAATGGTTATGAAAATGTGGCTGGAAGATTAGGACTACATTCGTAATATGTGCCACACAGGAGCAATTGTGTAGGACAACAAGGCTGAAAGTCATCTATATCGACTGTATGGGAAGAAAGATAAAATAATGCAGCACATTGTCCGTAGTTGTGGTAAGTTAACTCAAAAGGAGTTTAATAAAATTCATGCCAATATTTCGAGAGAAGTTCCTTGATATATATATATATATATATATATATATATATATATATATATATATATATAGATATAGATATAGATATAGATATATATACACATATATATATACATATATATACATATATATATGTATATATATATAGATATAGATATATATATACACATATATATATACATATATATATATATATATATATATGTATATATATATATATATATATATAAAGATAGTTGGAATCAAGTGAAAAGTGGAACGACCATCTTCCAGAAAGAAGTAGTCGAGAGTGACAATGTGAAATAATTATAGGGTATTAATACAGAATGTGACGGAAAACAGACTAGATTTAATGTTTTACAAAAAAATAAAGACATGGCGAAAATCTAGATGTAGCCGTATCAGGTGATGTGAAAGTGAGGAAAAGAGAAAAGAAGATCGAAAAGTATTAAGTCTTTAAAAGGCAAATAAAAAGATTGTGGAAATTGAAGAAAGTAGAGGTTTTCATCTGTGGTAAGGGGATTTCGGAAGAGTGTGACAAAACATTTGAAAAGTGTGTTTAAAAAATCGGGATAAATTGCGATGTAAGAACGCTTCAGAAAACTGCCTTGTTAAGAACCGACAGAATCTTGTGAGAAGTACTGATAAAAAAGATGCTGATAGTTGTTATGATCTGCCTATCAGCACAAATTCAGCAATAACAAAACTCAGACATAGAATTTGACAACCGAAATGCTAAATACTGCAAGCATGTCTGAAAATGTACAAAATACCAAGATTATCAATTTGATTATAATTTGAAATGACCGTTGATGGGCAATACATAACTTTAAAATACAAAGAAGTACTTTATATATCCACTACTGTCCGTCATAAAAACGATGCCCCTTAGAATATAATAAAAATGGCAAGTTGAGTACACATTCACTAATGCAGATAAGAGAATAGACCACCTAATATGCAGGGATGACCTGAAACTGTTTGCAAAACCCAAACCAACAGGAGACGCGAATATACAGAACCAAATTCTTCAACTAGGATATCCGAATGGAATTCAGTATTTAGCAAGTGTGCACTGCTAATCATGAAAGGGAGAAAACTGGAAAAAACGAGATATATGGAATTACCCAAACAAACGAAGATGAAGGAGCGAGATTAGCATGACAGCTTAAAATATTTTGAAGTGCTGGATACAGACAGCATCATAGCAACCGAAATAAAAGAGAAAGCTGGAAATGAATACCTCAGAAGAACAAGAAAACTCCTTGACACTTATCTATTAGGTGGACCAGAAAATTGGGTACTTTTTAATTTTGATTTCAGTCGATATAGCACAATATATCGTAGAGGAAATTTATATACATTTCTCTATAATTTAGTAAATGGTTTCGTACAGTATTAACTCCGAACGATATTATTCCGAATTAAATAAAAAAAATCCTATGGATATTAATACATAAGATGTTTAAACATCCCTGGTTCACCGGTATTTAGAGATAACTATCATTAAAATCAGAATTCGTTTAAAAAACACTCTGCCGTTGAGCTTTGAAAACATTTATTCTTCGTTTTGTAAAGCGTAATGGATATGTTTTAATGAATCATGCGATAAATTGGACATCAGTACGAATTACTTGACTTATCATTTAAAAGATTGATTGGTTCTAGTTCAAAGATAATTTCCCAGATATCGCAAGTTTATTGGGGTAAGTGTCTGAAAATTAATGTTTGAATTCTTTTCTACTCAATCTGCTTCGGCATTTACATTTTCAATTATTTCTCATACATATTGACAAGTAATAATTGAAATTCTTCTATCAAATCGTTAACAGAAAGATGCATTGTTTTAATCATTATTTTAGTTTTAATTTTCTTTTAATCCACGTGAAAGGCTTAAGGCTTTTATTGAAAATACACTTTTCTGTCGTCGGTGATTTTTTTTCTGCGGTCTTCAGAAAACCGTGCGTGCTAAAGAGTCCAAGTTATACTACCGTCGCTCAGCGTTATATTGAAATAATTAGCGAGGTTTTGTGAGCACTCAGCAGAATAATTATTAGTAAAGCCAACCTCGAATATGTTATGCTAAATAGAATTTTTATGCGACAAAATCTGCATTTTTTGTCAACAGGGTTGTAAACTTAAAGAACCGGGCGAAAAATCACGAACAAGAAGTAATTAAATGGAGGTTGCGTTAAAGGAATGTACAGCGGTAATGGCTTAAGAAAAGCGTTTTTTCTTCTCACATTTATGTAGTGATTATAACAAGTCTATTTATAGTTAGAAAGATTCTATACAGTGACGGAATTTGGAAGATTATCATAGCACACGTCCAGCTTTACCCGGTCGTATTATACGCTTAAATGTAATATTTTAAAATCTACAAATATCGTACGTATTAATATAGAGCCAATTCTCTATTGATTATTATATTTATTCAATATATAATATTGATTTTAAAAGGTTTTTTTTATGACATGCTTTCTACTCACTGGAATCGAAACCAAACCATTTAACTCTCTAGCGGTACTCGCTACCAACTGGTCAAACGACATATGCGTTGTAAACTACACAGATTAACGTAGTTCAGCGTATAAATCTATCATTACACATGCGTAGATTATACACATTAAGTCGGACTACACCTGTCAAGTTTTTCAATTTTGACGTCTTACCAGCTATTTTTCCGGTTGAAAACAGAATCGAATTTTATTTACACTTCTGATTGACACATATATTTAAATGTTTGAACCAAAAATTGGCTGAGAGGTCAATTTAAAAAAAAACAACAACTTTGACCCCAATTTTGACCCCTGATTGTTTTAGGCTCAAATCAAGTTATAGAGTTTGATCCATGTCCAAGTAACATATATCTGAAATTTCAAGTGTTTAGCCCAAAAATTAGGAGATAGTTTGGTAAAGTTTTCAAAGATCTAATCGTTTCATTTTGACTCCTTGACATCCAAATATCTGTCCAAAAACCGATTAAAAAGATTTTCTCAAATCTCAATACGCCTTATGTCAAACCCCGAGACTGAAAATAGACAAAGTAATTTGGTAGGGAAATGTACACACACACACACACACACACACACACACACAAACACACACGCACACATACGCCCACACAGACAATTGCACCTTTATAGATTTATAGATATATAGATATAAATAACTAATGGCTAATGTTGTAATAGATGCCTATTTGAAAACCATTTTCAAATAGTTTAACTATGTGCACTATACATTAAGACTAGGATTTTATTCTTACAAGTGTGTTGAATGTAAAGCAGCCTACATTTAAGAGAGATAAGTAACATGATCATTTCATAATAGCATCTTATAAACCCGATCACTTTATTGTTGTCATCTGTTCTAATATTTTCTAGTCAAAATTTTTTCTAGAAATACTTACAAACGAAATCACGTAAAGATTGTCAACATTGATATTGATTGTGTGGTACGAACTGAGTTCGAAGTTGAGACGAACTTAGGTGGTCTGGCCGTGTTAACTAGTATGCCACCGTCACCACATTACAAGATTTATGTATTGGCTCAACCAGAATATAAGATAATAGAGTTTAACTATTTATATCTAACATCGAATTTGATACAAAGGTTCTAAGGTCAAACTTATTCACAACTAGGATAATGTGATAATTTTATTAAAAGTCCTTTTCCAAAGAAATATAAAATACGAGAAAATAACTCGCCAATGATAAAATATATCCTTTTGTGTTGTTTTATATTTAAAGAATAAATACTTAAAATATGCGTTTTCGTTGAATGTAAAAAAGGTAAAGAAAGAAAGATATATATTCTATGTTCTTTAAATGTTTTCTAGTTTGTTTTTTAAATGTTATATGCTTATATCGTTGTGTAGATGTATATGACTATATAAAATACTGTTTAGTTATGTTGTTAAATTTGTTGATTTCCCATCAATTTTTTAATCTATGTTTCTCTTACTGAATCTTATTTTACGCCAATGAGTAAAATAGTTCGATGGTTTGTTTTGGTTTGTTTTAAACCATATTAGATATCAATGGTATATTAATATAAAATAAAAAGAATATCAAATATGATTTAATAGGAATATTGTGTTATATTTCAAAAATGATTTGCTGTTTAGACACGTTACTCTCAGAAAATATTACTCGAAAATAAATACGGTGATCGTTGGGACATTAATATTAGAGAACATTACCCTTAGTAAACATTACTTTGGAAAATATCACATAGAATTAATCCCAGAAAACGTGGCTGTAGGCAAACATTAATCAAAGAAATACTATTGGCAGGATACATTACTTTCAGAAAAACATTATTCTTAGAAGAAAATTGTATATTGGAGAATCAAACATTACTTCCAGAAAACACTAGTACCAGAAAAGATTACTACCAGAAAAAAAGATTACTCTCGGCGGAGATTATTATTTACAGGCATTACTCTGTCTAAACTTTACTTTATAAAGAAGTATTCATTAATATTTAAAGTTCTATTTGATCTCAACACGATTTAATCTTTAGGCTATGCTGGCTGTTCATTTTCTAACAATTTGTTTTTACTATTACAAACAACTGCAACAATGGTGTCTTCAAGGACTATGGAATCCTTCTCTGCCCTAAATGCATTAATCAATGAATTAAACCCATGGTTGAAACCCATGTTTGAATGTTTTCATTTTTTATTATTTGATAAAACAACGCATTTTCAAAGACCCAAGACTTGATTTTATGTCAAAACTTTCGTAAGCATTGTGCGCAAAAATACAATGTTAACCCAAGGATTAATCTCCGTAATCGCCTTCTATAATCTACTTAGACCTTAAGTAAATATGGTATGAAAACGGTTCTGAGGTTGACCATCCTTCTTGAGAAATAAGACTCGAAATATCGAGCCTCTCGGTCTCTCCGGCTACATTTCATATCGTCGGATTTTATCCATTTTAATAATAATCATAATAATAATAATAATAATAATAATATCTTTATATATATATATATATATATATATATATATATATATATATATATATATATGTCATCCACATACAGTACTGTTTCGCTGTTTCATAGCTCATCAATGCTGTTAGACAGATAACTCTTTCAACCCAGGATCGAAACCCAACCGCCCAAATGACAGTCAAGGCTTCGCACCATTACGCTATACGGCTGCTGCTGTGTGGGTAATGAATAAACGATGTTTTTGACATCATCTAAATGCCTCCGCTCGATTTTTTTGCACACAAAGCGTCACATAATACGCTAATGGCAGTTTGTATATCACTTCCCGAAATGCTCAACCAAGATAGGGAGCATTATATATATATATATATATATATATATATATATAAATATATATATATATATATATATAGATAGATAGATAGATAGATGTACACGTATATGATCCTTAATGTACACACGTGCGATATCGCACTGCTGCACCATTTACCTTATATTTATTTTCTTATTATAACTATATCAAACAGGGGTTGTTACATATTGTACTCCCATTGTTAAATGCATATCACATCCTTATCAATTGTTGGGATTAAATAATGAACAGATTTTGTTGTATTAGTAAACATTGCTGATGTCATGGTAAAAACAGTCTTAGTATTTCAGATTTCCAACGAAAAAGGACTTGGATTTAGTCTGCAGTTGTGAAAAAGTCGACCTAATGTGATTACTTTAATTCATTTAGACTATTTGGACAAGAGAGATATATAATGTTGTCCACATATATATATATATATATATATATATATATATATATATATATATATATATGTATATATATATATAAATTTATAAAATATTTACGGGGATTAAGCTACACTGAATATTCCGCGTTTTATCCACTCTAGGACTCTTCAGGCTTATGCTCATGAGCCTGAAGAGTTCTAGAGTGGATGAAACGCTGAATATTCGGTGTAGCTTAATCGCCATATATATTTTATAAATTACTAACTAGCTCTACCTACGTATTGAGCACTTTGAAGTAAATACTTAAAGCTTACGCATAAATCTATACTTTCGTATATTAATTTCATGTGAGTAAATTAAGTAGTTATATATATATATATATATATATATATATATATATATATATATATATATATATATATATATATATATATATACGAATACGTATTAAATACGTCTGAAAGACAAATCATAAGGCATTATTACGAAACTAAACAAATATTAAACAAATATTAAATGTGTTTGAAATTTATAATATATATACTTCGGAGTAAAATGCAATCCTCAGAATTTTGTATATTTTTCTTTAAAAAATCAGTTAGTAAGAGTCCGCGTTTTGTCTCCCGGTGGTTGTATTTTGAAATGCTGGCACAGTGCGTTGGCTAAGCGAGATTTATGTTAGATGTGTGAGTTCCGTGATAGAAGCGTTGATTTGAACTTGTATAAATAAAATACGCACAATATACATTTGAAAGTCAAATCACAACGCAATATTACGATATAAATGAATATTTTGTTTGTTTGAAATTTATAATTTATATATTTCGGAGTCGAACTCCATCCTCAGAATTCAGTACATTCTTTGTTTTTCTTCTCTTTCTTGTCATGTTGTTAAGTTGGAGAAAGAAACATCAGTTAGTAAAGGTCCGCGTGTTGTACCTCAGCTATTGTATTTTAAAATGCCGGAACGATGCGTTAGCTACGCGAGATTGACGTCAGGCATATTAAAATAGAACTGCTGAGATAAAACACGTTTATTAACTGATTTTTCTTTTTCCAGCTTAATAAGAGGTCCAGAAAAGAAGAAAGTCTCCTCTGTGTTATGAGTAAGTTGCTGGAATCCATATTAAATAGAGAAATAGTCAACCACCTCAGCAGGAATAACCTTCTTAGTGACACTCAATATGGTTTCCGCTCGGCAAGATCTACCGCAGATGTGCTGACGGTTATATCCCACAGGATAAGTGAATCTCTTGACAAAGGCTTCATTTCTAGGGCAATTGCTCTCGACATATCTAAGGCCTTTGACAAGGTATGGCATAAGGGTCTACTTCACAAGATTTCCAGCAACGGTATAACGGGAAATGTTTTCTCAATCATTAAATCATTTCTCTCCGATAGGCTCATAAGAGTAGTGGTTGATGGACAAAAATCGGAGGCCTGCAATATAAATGCTGGAGTCCCCCAGGGGTCAATCCTGGGCCCAACTCTCTTCCTGATCTACATCAATGACCTCCCTAACCACATACTTAAATAATTCGTTGACATCTATGCTGATGACACAACCATCTACGGCAACACATCAAAGGCTGTAAATGACAAAGTTCTCTCTGATTCTCTATCCTCTGATCTCGAGCGCGTGGTTCAGTGGGGGAAGATGTGGCTGGTTACCTTTAATGCATCCAAAACCAAACTCCTATCCTTACATCATCAACGCTCTGATCCCCAGCTGGCATCAATTGTGATGGATGGCTCTCGTCTGGGTGAGGCTCCGTGTTTTGACAAGCTTCTGGGTTTGACCTTTACTCCTGATCTGAAATGGAACACGTACATCAAGTCTGTTGCCAAGGTCGCTGGAAAGATGGTGGGATCCTTCTACCGCTCCAGAAGATATCTCACTACTGATGCAATTCTCTATCTATATAAAAACCAAGTACGTCCAAGGATGGAATACTGTTGCCATATCTGGACAGGAGCTGCTAAAAACAGCCTACCCTGCCTTGACAGAGTACAAAATAGATTTCGTGGCTTAGTGAGGAATGCTCTTTTCTCTACCCAGCAACCTCTCTCCCACAGAAGAGACGTTGCAAGCCTGTCCTTGTTTTATCGTTATTTCCATGGCAGATGCTCGTCTGAACTCCAGTCTCTGGTCCCTCCTCGCCAATCTTTCACGAAAAACACCCGTCTAGCTGAATCCACTGTGAAAAATTTCCCCCACTCTTTATCTGTGCCTTAATCAAAACGCGGATTCCATGAACAAAGCTTCTTTCTTAGAACTGCACGTCTGTGGAACTCTGTTCCGTCTGCCTGCTTCCCTCCGGACTACAACTTGGATTTCTTCAAGTCCAATGTTAACAAATTCCTAATGAACCGCCCCCTTAAGTAAACACTTCAGCAAATCTCCTCACTAAATTAATGTACTTGCAATAACCCTTATCCCATAGTGGCTTCCGGGCCTTGATAAGTGGTGATCACTGTGTAAAAAAAAATAAAAAAAATAAAGAAAAAATGTACATAATTCTGAGGATGGAGTTGAACTCCGAAATATATAAATTATAACTTTCAATTAAATAAAATATTTGTTTATTTTCGTAATATGGCGTTGTGATTTGGCTTTCAAACCTTTCTTATGCATATTTTATTTATTAAAATCTTAATCAACACTTCAATTACAAAACTCACACCGCTGATGCACACATACACGCATATATATATATATATATATATATATATATATATATATGTATATATATATATACATTTGTATTTTATTATGAATTTTGCTACGTTTATTTTCTTTCATTAATTTCCAATACCGTATATATCGATCTGCTTTTGTCTTGAAATAATTATTCTGGCTATGAATAATTCAGAAATAAGGTCATTTCTCTTGACTGACCTAAACAGCTTACACCTCTAATAAATATTGTTTCGCCATTACGCAATCTGTTTCCTCTATCAGACAAATGGTTACATATTTTCTCATTTTGGTCATTCCATTATTTATGTATTTACATTGATTGTGAATCATGGCAGTAGTTACAGTCATGTTATTTTGAACAACTAATTTATACCATCTTACTCATTAATGACATACTATGTTGAATATTTATCCTTACGAATATATTTGTTCTGACGTAATCAACTGATTCTTATTCATAGACGATGCATTTCATATTATCTTAGTGACCTCACTAACTGACGGCTTTAATAAATATAGATGTTTTGCATGCGTTTCTATTTTGATTTATAAGTTATTTTTCTGTACTTGTGTTTCAGGATAGGCAGTTTATTATTACTTTTTGTGAGTACATTTGTTATGATGTAATTTTTATTATATATATATATATATATATATATATATATATATATATATATATATATATATATAAGCGAGATAAGACACAGATTAAAAATCAGGTGAAATATTCTGATAGATATTACTTGAGGTAATACTTTTAGGGTGATTCTAGCCCAAAAGGAGAAGCTCAATATTTAAGAATAGAGCAATAAATGCTGAAATGCAAAATACGTGTCTATTCACAGCTGAACATTTTGCTAACCGTATTTCATTTCCGTTAATGATATGAGCCATTATTGAAAATCCATGGATTAAGGAAATTAACATAACCCTCTTCTATATATTCCATTTTTTGCTTGTTGTGTTTCTGAACTCGTATATATGTCTCTATATTTTGATTTTCAGAATTTAACTTTAACCACTAAACTATATATATATATATATATATATATATATATATATATATATATATATATATATACATATATATATATATATATACGCTGGCAGTCTGGCGTAGCCCGATCGTACAATACGCATATACGTGTTATTATATTTATGCAGATTGCGTTTGTATTATTATAGAATTAATAGTCTATTGATTATTATATATTACGAGCAATAATTTTCCCGGTGGACTAATTCGTAAAAACATTAAAAATATTAATGATAATGTCATTCATCATATTCCGTCTGGGTTTTTTTTACAATATCACGTCACCTGATATTTAGGCTTGACGATAAATGTCCTTGAAAAGTCGCTTCTCATTTATGTTTAGTTTCGAAATGTTTTACTCGAAATATCTTCATTTGCGACTTTATCTATAGATTTATGTCGAAATTTTAAATATAAAGACACTTTGTTATACTAACAGTACGATTAATAAACAAGGTAGTTTACAAATACGCAAACACACACACACACACTCACACACACACACACACATATATATATACATTATGTTTTTTATTAATTTAAATAATCATCATCATCATCATCTCGTATGAGTCTGAAGATTGTGTTGTCGGCATTGGTTTCCCGGATATTTTCATAGTCAAAATTCTTTCTAGAAAAACATCCAGGATTACAGAATAAACCACGTGAAATGTTGCCAACATCCTAAGTGAAAGTTTCTTTGTGGAAAGAACTGGGTTTGAACACGAGGCATCAAGGTAATCAGTCCGTGTCATTAACCACTTGATCGCCGTCATCTTCTATTGATTTGAATAATATTTTTTTTTTGTCCTGAATGCAGTGGCGTTTCTCTTGTCTTTAGATATATAATGCTAAATGTGTACATTTTTAGACGTTGGATGACGCGAATACACAAGCATAAATTTATGCGTAATTCTTTTTGATAGCTGAATTATTAATATGCTGAATTGTTGCTGGCGTCCCCTTGCAAAATTACATGGCAATGTATTTTTAAATGCATTCCGTGCGTGTAGGAGATATTTGTTATATTTTACTTTGAAACTCCAAACAGTTCGCTTATTATAACGGTCAATTTCAAAAGTTTAAAATGTTTCTTTTTTTTCTGTTCATATAAAGAACATGTTTTATGAAATACAATATTCGAGTCTGTCGAAAGTTTGAAATCCATGTGTTGCTTAGTGAGGTCAATGTATAGTCACGAGAATGTGTGTGTGTTTTTTTCTGCGTCCGTTTGTAGCAAATCCATTTCTTTATTGGAGTGTCATTTCTGTAGCATTGATCATGTGCCATCGTGTATTTTTTCTTTTGTCAGTCATGTAAACCATATACGTACCTGCTTCCGTGGTCATTTTGATTTTTTGCCATTTTGCTTCATATTTCGTTGTCATCCGTATTATTTATTTTCACTGACTTTTTCCATTTCTCATTTACATACTTGGTGAGTATAATCCTAAGATAGTAGTGCACATTCGTTTATTCATATAGTTCAGTTCGTCTGCTCTTCAATTCACGTATTGTCCAGTGTATCTTAGTAGGTCTCTGAAACATAGTTGTGTTAAGACTTCTACATTATTTCATTTTCATGAGTTTATTCTTCTTTTAGATACTCTTTGATCATTACCATATAACTATATTATTATCATTAATATTATTATTATTGTTATTATTATTATTATTATTATTATTATTTTGTGGTTACTATTATTATTATTATTATTATTATTATTATTATTATTATTATTGGCTCACATGGAGCTTTCACACAAGTCAACAAACGATATGATTGGAAACATGTAGTGTTCTCTGGAAGCTGAGTGACAACAAGTCTCCCGAGACGTCCAGCTCTCTTCACCCCCTTTGATAGCATTTGCAAATGAATTTGCATCATTGCAACAGCCGCTTACCATTGATTTCTCGCTGGTAGTGGGCATTGGTTTATACTGGAATTTGAGTGGCACTCAGCCTCCCCAAGGTCCCAGTTCTCTTTGCGCTTGTCCAGCCGAGGTCTGGTTGGCGCTCGCTCCTTATTGACCCTTCTCGGCTCTTTGGTATCATTGTTTTTTTTTTGGGGGGGGCGTGATGAAACAATGGGGGATGCATGACGGGGGCGTGTAGAACTTGTGAATATGCAGTTTCGGTGTTCTTCATTCCCTGTAACGCTTATTCGTTATATTGTCTTGCATTATTCTTCGCATTCAAGGGTTTTCCTTAATATTTCAGTCGTTTTCATTATCGTTAGTCGTTGTACTTTTGCAGTTATACCTCTGATTCCAATTTCTGACATTCTTTTTCGAAGTTTTTCGGAATTGTTCCTAGTGCTCCTACTATTATCGGTACTATTTTGATTTTCTTCATCATCCAAATCCCTTTTAACTCTCTGGCTAGCTCTGTGTATTTGCTTCGTTTCTTCTTTTCTTTCATACTCACGCTGTGGTCAACTGGGACTGTAAAGTCTACGATCTGACAGGATTTTTCTGTCTTGTTAATTATTACGACATCTGGTCTTCTCGCTTGGATGGGTTTGTCCGTCTGTATGTCCATGTCCCATAAGATTTTGTGGTTCTCGTTTTCGAGTGCTGTCGCGGGTTTATGATTGCACCATTTGTCTGTACGCTCAAAATGCAGTCGTTTATACAATTCCCAGTGTACCACCCTCCCCACTTGGTCATGCCTGTTTTTGTATTCCTTTTTGGCAAGTTTGCTGCATTCACTTACTATATGGTTTATCGTTTCGTATCTTTCTACACAGAGTCTGCATTTGCTGTTTTCTTGTGTTTTATCGATCCTTGTTTTGATATGGTTGGTTCTTATCGAGTTATCTTGTGCTGCAGTTATTAGAGATTCTGTTTCTCGGTAAATATGTCCTTTTCGCATCCATGTCCAGGTTTTTTCGTTATTCTCATCTTTTGTCATTCTTATGAATCTTCCGTGGAGTTGTTTCTCTTCCCATTTCTCTTTTCTCGTTTTGTCGTTTGTCTCTGTTTTCTGTTTTGTTTTTTTCAGTGTCTCTCGCTGCCATAATTATCCTTTCAGTGTTTTGGATTATGTATTTTCTAGGCTTTTGTCGTGTCCTTCACACAGTCTTCTATACAG
>NC_136486.1:141866735-141966735 GCF_053919585.1 Euprymna scolopes
GATCTCATGACAATGTATATGGTTTCGTTTGTAGTAGTGTAATCTATCGAACGCTGACTTTACCATTTCAGAATTCTGACAGGTGCGCATTATATTATTTCCATCTCATCATGCACGTTAATAAGATATCTTACAGGTTGACGGCCCCTCCTTTATTCAGTCGATTAGAGTAAAAGTCAGCAATTCGAGTTTACGAGGCAAGGAATAAAAACAAGATTGCCAAAAGATTTTTGCGTTTATTCATTTTGCGTATAAAGAAAGTAAACTAATTACTTAAGCCGGATCTAAATTGAGAATCTAGATTTATTAGTGTACAAATCGACTACCAAATCGCATCTGTCCATATCCCCTCTATAGTATTTGCTCCATCGCTCTCGATCAATGTCTCTTTCTACTTGCTGTCTCTCTCTCCCTCCTCTCTCTTTCTTTCTTTCGTTCTCTCTCTCTTTCTCTCTCTCTCTCTCTCTCTCTCTCTATATATATATATATATATATATATATATATATATATATATGCATGAATTTGCTAAAATGCCCCTCATTAAAATGTTCTACAATCACGGTAAATTTATTCATATACAATACGCTAGCTGACTTTGATGAAGTGACTCTGAGTGAGCGATTACACTCGAAATCCTCCAAGTAGAATTTGATGCAAAAGAACCGAACTGGAAAATGATGCAAGATATCGTACCCAGCTCTGAGGCCAAGTAAAATAACCTTTTCGCGTGTAGAAACGTTGCCCAGGACTATTTCGAAAATTATGCATGACAATAAAGCCATATATGATGGAAGGGATAACAGTCGAGCAATGACTATTTTTGGAAGGCCTGTGGATCCCCAAAAAGTGAAACTCAAAACATATAAACCAATTTAGGAATACTGAAAATAATATATTCTTCAGAATATTGTCTGCTAAAGTTCTAACTATATATCAACTATATCGACTTTTTGGTACAAAAAAGGCTGAATTGCATCGATACAGGACTGTTATGAGCTCACAAGAAGTATTACGTTATTAATAAAGGAACTCGAGAGAAAATAAGGATGGTCTGGCCGTGTTGTTGCTTTATATGGCTAATGCGTACTGATCCATACGACCCAAACTGGTAAAATGCACACTTAGAATGCACGACATTTCAGGGAAAGTTACAGCTCTGTTCCTGGATTATTATAAAATGTTTAAGTAAGGCTCTCATGATGGCTAGTGAGATCGGACTGACAAAGACTAGAAAAAGGGATTAACCGACAGAATTCAATGTACAATATCTGCTACACTTTTCATCCTGATAATAGATATTACGCTCAGTCTGCTGAAAAGGGATACCGCGGTCCCGCCACTAAAACTAGAATGTAGTAAACACAAATAAGAGCATATACAAACAACTTAGCAGTCACAGGTGGATATCACGTGGTTAAGAGAAGTCTATTGGCTGGGACAGTATGAAATTTAAACTCCCAAAATTGTGAACAATGAAAAAGAGATTTACATATTTCGATTTTGAAAAACATAAAGATATCACTACATCGACTTAGAAACCTGTATGTTTTACTATACGTTAAATACAACCGCCATTAATGAGACCATCTGTACCTTACAGTATAGTTAGAAAAAGTTAACAAATCTGGACTGTCCGATCGTTTTTAAAAATTGGCTTTATTAGCAGTCAAGTGTACCCATCTTATAGCTAGTAACAATTTATTGCGTGCAAATATCGGCGGTCAAGCCCCTTGAAATGGAAAATCAGCTGTTTTCTCCAATAATGGCTGCGTAGCCCAACCCTATACTTAAAGATAAACCGAATACGTCTTCCTGTAAAAGGATTGCTTGAAGTATTCAGAGACTCGTGCACATATAATATACAGAAATTCTAAAATACTCAAAGATGCCTACTCATTAATAAATATACACGCTGTCAGGAAATGGGATACAGTCTAAGAATTACAGTCACCCGAAGAGATCCTAAGAATTAGTATAACTCGGAAACGTATAGTAAACGTGAATAAGAAAGAATATCCTACAAGAAGTAAGATAGAAGTAGTTAAATAGTAGAACTAAAGCAGCAAGCAGCATGGGCCAGGTGGGATAACACAAAAATAGTACAGTACATGCTCCGATATATTATGGAAATACTTTTACTGGCCGTAATTCTAAATAAGGCAATATATTATACACTACTCAACCCAGTGAACTTCTATAAATGGGAGGAAGAAAAACCTAATTGCAAGTTATGTTCTGGAAGGTGGTCGAGTATATACTTGGTGGTTGTCCAAAGGCATCAAGTAAAAGGACGTATCACTGGAACCAGGGTAAAATTTTAAGCAAATAAACAGAATTTTTAACCTATCTATTTTGTGCTCGATATTTAGATCTCTTAAAAAAGCATATAATTTGTGCAGGCGGTCGAAAAGAAACCAGCAAGTAAGAGACCAACTAAATGCGTACTCTCGTCGGCATCAGATTGGCGTCCGATGCTGGATCTACGGTGTCGATTGAAATTACCAGTACTAGTCGTAAGCCTTTGCTTATGAGCATAACTAAACAGCTTATTTTATGGGAGCTAACAGTAGCATGGTAAAGGAATATGAATGTACCTATTTACTATGCCTCCCCACGGGACAGAGTTAGACACCAGGGTCGTTTTTTAACGTGGAGAAAAGGTACAAAAATAAAAATTGTCTCAGTCGTGAAGGATTTCTCCTCCACCGAAAGAAAACAAGAAATAGAAGTGCAGCATCTGAAGAACAGATGGTATTTATTTGCTCCCCCACTGAGCAAATAAGGCACAAGGCCGTTTTTAATGTGAGGTAAAAACCAGCTCCCCTAAAAGTAGGCAAAAAGGGGGCACTCTGGTTACCAAAAATAATAATTGTCCCAGTATAGAGGGTTTCCCCTCCATTGACTGGTACAAATTATCTTAAGTGCAGCATCTGAAGAACAGATACTACACTTTGAGATATTAAATCTTTTATTCATGTTAAAATATACAGTACTTTGATCTTGTCCCGAGGGCCAAGTAGTTTTACTTTTACTTTTACTTTTAGTTTTACTTAAAGGAATATGAATGTAGCACACCAATACAAAATGAATAAATATGAACAAAAGTTGTAGACAATTGTAAAAGACCAGGGTGGAAGGCGATATGCTACTCAATCAAGATTGGCGTCAGGGTGTGTTGTGCTAAAAATTCTTTAAACCTTGTGTTGAATAAAATCGGCAATTCGGCAATAAAAAATAGGAAAGTGACCAAGGCAATCTTAGGTTATCAAGACATCCAGATTTTTATAATATTATTATTAGATATTATTATTATATATTCAGAATATATTACAGGATATACCGGGAATATCTAGGAGCAACAATCAGTCCGGAACGATAGGTTTTATGCCACCGAAAAAGATCATTACATGTGTGTTTTGTAAACGATATTATAAAAAAAAATGTTCCTATTTTATTTTATTGTATCTTATCTATACATATCATTTAATCTTTGGCTTATTTGCTAAATCATTTAAATGTTGAATTAATTACTCATCTGCAGTTTTAACATTTAATTAAATCTTTTTTTTTTTTCGAGATGATCTCGTTCTTGGGACGAGCTTTTTAACAAATATATTGCTTCGCTGTTATTTCACATATATACAAGGAGTAACGACAAAATAGTCACCCTAGAAAAGGCATGATTCCATTTCCATTTTTAATAAAAACAAGTTTTATATTTATTTGTCTTTGGTTGCATATTATTTATTAGTTGGGTAGTTGCGTACAAATTTCAAGAGCAATAAGCGCATTCTATCATTGTGAAAGTGACTCAATGTTCATCGAGAGAAATCAGAGATGCGCTGCAATACAGCAAATGCTCTCTACCAATCTATGTTTTGACAACAGAACCATTGCCAGTACATTCAAAATACATTGATGGATCGCATAGGGTGATGAAAACAAAGTCCCTTCGAAATCGGCTTGAAAGTGAACACCAAAGTGTACCTGGATGTGCTGAAGAATGATGCAATCAGGTGACCACTGGCAGGCATTGGGTATGAAAGTAGAACTCGCTGCCGTCCTTCAAGTCCAAAGAGACCCAGGCTTAGATTCAGAAAGAGTGCTATGACTTTGTACCCTTCTATCATTGGCCGCCTCACCTCATCCGGCCTGAACCCACTAGACTATTTCGTTTGATCATACATCGAGAACATATCTAACTTGACCTGGCAAAAAACAAAAGCCGGCATGATTGCGCCATTCACCGAGCTCCCGCCGAGCCCGCAGTAATTTCAAATAAACGCGGCTACATTATATTGATGTCAGCTTTATTACGTAATGAAGTTGTCTGAACTGATTTTTTCAATAAAAGTTTTAAAATAAAGCTCTAGTATTGTTTTCTTTTGGGACGATACTTTTATTGTTCTTGTCTTTAACATAATAGACTCGTAGTGCGATGATTGTATCTATCTATTTAATGATTCGTTTACACAGTATTTCATTATTTGATCTTATCATCACTAATTGTGTATATATTTTAAGCTATTTACATACAACTTCTTTTATTTCATGATGACACGACTTTTTCCACACTGAGTATCATTTTTTTTTATGTTTACCTAGCGTTTTTTTTTTCGTGCAATCAGGTATAACTATGCCTTTAAAAATTCAGCAGAAGAGATTCAAGAATCTAATAAAATTTGACTGAGTAAACCTTAGGGAGTTGTATAGAGTGTGTTGAACCATCGAAGAATCGATGAACTAGAGAAATATTATTAATGATGTGTGCCAACCACAACAGAATGATGTATTTTACCTTCGTTCTCTCCGATGCACACACACACCTACACACACATATATATAATAGTAATATGAATATATATATATATATGTATATATATAATAGTCATATGGAAATGTATATATGATAATAGTATACACATATATTTAGCAATCAAGCGAGACAAATGCAGCAATAAATTATCTCTAAGTCTTACTTGTGTATTGCGGATATGTGATGTAAATGCTGAACAGTTATACAGATTATAGTATATACCCTTATAATAGCATTAAGATAATAACATTTAATAATAAGGACAATCACGTGTATATGTATTTCCTTACCGAATAATAAATATGTTTTAAACTTTAACTAAAATGTTTCTCAACATAATTTATTAAACCTTTATTAAACTCATTAAGTAATAAGTATATATATATATATACATACATACATACATACATACATATATATATATATAAATTAAATAAGTTATGTTAGCAGTATATTTTGGCAAATAGAATTAATTAGAAATTAATTAAATGGAAAAATTTGGAGATCATTCTAACGCGTCAGTAGATATCTCACGTATGATGCAATTCTTTACCTATATAAAAGCTAAGTACGTTCAATGATGGAGTACTGTTGCCACATCTACACAAGAGTTGCTAGGAAAACCTTACCGTGCCTTAACAGAATTCCAAATAGATTTCTTAGCCTAGTAGGAGGAGATGTCTTTTCTTCCCTACAACTTCTTTCCCACAGAATGGACGTTGCAAGCCTCTTTGCTATATCGTTATTTTCATGGCAAGTGATCGTCTCAGCTCCAATCTATGTTCCTTCTCGTCAAACCTTTACGAAAAAGACTCGTCTAGTTGAAACTACTATTAGTAATGTCCCCCATGTTCTATATGTGTCTAAAAATTATCGTAGATTCCATAAGCAAACTTCTTTGTTAGAAGTGTACGCCTGAGTAACTCTTTGCCTTTTTCCTGCTTTCCAGCTGACCACAATAATTAATATTTTAATAAATCAATATTTTGAATATTTGAATATTTTAAAGATATATATATATATATATATATATATATATATATATGCATATATATATATATATCATGTAATTTAACATTCTTTAATATAGATGACGTAACGAGGTAAGCATAAAAGTCAAACTTGAGTAAAGTCTTCATTCTTTATTTTTACTTGTTAAATACAAATAATTACACTCAGGTAGTGTTCCTAAAGACCTGCTAGGAGAAACCTCAAAACGAGGTTTAATTTGAATATTTTATTTATTCTCTCTTTTATGAAAGGGCTTTCTCCTTGTTGCGCTAGCACTAATGAGATTAAATTGCTACTGGCATGGCTATTACCATGACAGTTTTGTGAGTCTTGACACTTCTTTGTTGGCTCATAATTGAAACAAAAATGTAGTAGGCAAATAAAAAATAATAAATGTTCTGTCAGCAACAGTACAACTTCAAAATAGTCAATATCGCCCACCTCCAGAAGAGAGGGAATTCCTGTCCGTGATAACCGTGGTAAAAGAAGACACACTCCAATCGCCAGAAACACCCACACACACAATTTGCAGGACACAGCCGACTCGTCTCTAGCCTCCTGCTTTTATAGTGGGCGGGAATTATCCATTTGCATAATCATATGAGAAAGAAACGTGATTTTCCGAGAGTTGCATGGGGTAAACGCTAATAAAAACCCCTGGACGCCATCTTGGAATTCTCTTTTCCCCCCAACCGGTGACACAACAGACGTACCCGAGGTAAGCTCTTTTTCCCCTCATTTTAGTTATTGCTACTTCTGCTACAATAATAAATTGCAAGCGGGTGTTGAGTTTATGACGCCATTACAAGAATATTGGCGTACAGGGAAAACGGATTACTTTCCTGCCTTTTAATTTTTTTTTTTACAACAGAGCACCGTCATTCCTAGAGATTAGTTTACCACGGCTGCCGAACTCCATCTACGTTATTTTATGGTAAACTCTAAGCATAACATAGAGATATAAAGAAGTTACACATCTTACCCATACCTAGTACATAAATGCGGGACGGGTATATATATATATATATATATATATATATATATATATATATATATATATATATATATATATATATATAGTAGGATAACACGAGTATGAAATGAAGACACAAAACTATATATTGGTAGATATTTTCCTTTTAAATGAAGCTATTATAAGCTCCCTCTTCGTTGAGCTTTATTTGATTTCTCCGGATACGTTTAATAAGGAATACATACCCCTCTCATCCAAAAACATCCCTACCCCATCCCGGAAATCATATCCATTCTATATCTACCAACATATAGTTTTGTGTCTTCATTTCATACCCTTGTTGTCCTACTGTATAAGCTCCAATAATTATTGCTGAGTTTGACATTATCCGGATAAGTCTCCTTTGTGGAATTGAACTTTCTCTTTTCCTTTTAAAATAAGCTATATATATATATATATATATATATATATATATATATATATATATATATATATATATATATATATATATAAAGGAGAGAGAGGGAGGAGAAAAATTTACAGGTATGCGCCTAATCTCTTACTCTCTCTCTCCTCTCTCTCTCTCTTTCTATCTCTCTCTCTCTACACGAGGTGTCTTCAATGAATTTTCAGACATTTTTTATATGGGCACTTTTATTAATAGCCCCCCTGCAATATAATCTTCTCTAACTTCAATGCACTTGTTTTCCCATTCCAACAATTTCTGAAAGGCCCCGTGGAAGTGTGAGCGTGTCAGTGACCCTCGTCACAGCATCGTTTTGCTCCTCATTTGTCTCATAACGACAGCATCTATGGTTTTCTTTGAACTTATGGAATAACTAAAAGGGGGCAAAGGTCTAGACTATAGGGAGAGTGGGGAGCTGTGATAATCAAACAGTGTGCGACAATGATGGAGTTGTGGACTGGTGCATTCGCGCTAATCCTCGCGGATAACTGTGTGTCGAGTTCTCACATTTACATGAAACAGTTCACTTATTGTCGCTGTGGACACAGGACGGTCATTATCTATGAAATTCGTGTTCATCCGTTAATAACAGAAGGAAAACATGTTCAGATACGTATTAACCTTGTATTTCTTGTATTTCTTGTATTTCTTGTATTTAAGTCTGACAAGATACCAACTGTCGAAAATTTTTGAACAATAAAAAGTGTAAAATTGTTTTATTGATATCGAAACAGTTGTAACATTTGATAAAATACAAATATGATGTAATCTTTTTCCTTGTTTTGGTTTTTGCAAGTATATATATATATATATATGTGTGTGTGTGTGTGTGTGTGTATTTATATATATATATGTGTGTGTGTGTGGGTGTCTGTGTGTGTGTGTGTTTATGCGCGTATACCTAGAATCACATTCATATACATATGTAAACATATATATTTTCCCTGTTACGCCGTTGGCGTAACTACGATTAGATTCGAAACACCATATATTCGAATGTTATCAGCAACAGAGCACAATTTCTCTTGCTATTTAAGAGAAGAACGAAGTAGTGCTCGCTCTATCTATATGTGTGTATTTACAGTTTTATTATCATTATCTTCATATATAACTGAAGATCAACTTTCTAAATATTTTAGAACATGTATATCATTTTATAGTAAAAATATATTATATGCATATCTTGATTTTTTCATTATATGTATATTTTTAAACACACATTCTATATTCAATCTAAAATCTGCGCGTCACTCAAATATATTTATTACACAGATATAAACATACACAGAGATTCTAAGTTATTTAGAGATGCCGTTTCGTTGCTTTTAAGTGGTCTGAAGATAAAGACGTATACGACAACTTAATAAAACGGCGTTTAGAAGTCACGTATTTGTCTGGCAAGTCCAAAGTTCTGCAAGTCTTACGGTTGTTTTAATAAACTTTCTCTCTTGAAATGATATCGGCTAATTTGACATATTACGCAGTATATTTTATTTTCATAAAACAAATCTATCTATGTATCTATAAAAGTGAACGTGTCTGTGTATCTGTCTGTGTATCTGTGTGTCTGCGTGTGTACATTTAAGGCGTCAAGGTTCAACAATTTCACCTTTGAGAACTCTACCAAAGTCCTTCGACAATTTGGGGTCTAAACACTTAATGTTTTATAGATGGATTCCTTGGACAGGATCTAACTTATTAACTTGATTTGAGCCCAAATCGATAAATTTTAAGGGGTCATAATAGGGGTTAAAAATTTTTTTAATTTACCGCTTTTTTTTCTTTTGCTCAACATACACCTCCAAATACCCGAGCAACGCTGGGCACCCATGCTAGTATATCTATAAAAGTGAACGTATCTTTGTGTGTTACTGCGTGTCTATGTGTGTACATTTCCCTACGCAATAACTCTGTCAATTTTAAGTCTACAGACTCGAAATTTGATATACAGGGTACAGAGATTTGGGAAAATCGATCTGATCGGTTTTCAGCCTGACATTTGTCGATTAAGGGGTCAAAGTTCAACAATTTGACCTTTGAGAACTCTACCAAACTCCTGTGACAATTTCGGGTATACACACTTGAAATTTTAGATATAAGTTCCTTGGACATGGATCTAACTTGATAACTTGATTTGAGCCCAAAACGATAAATTTTAAGGGGTCATAATAGGGGTTAAATTTTTAAAAATTTGACCGCTTTTTTTTTTTTTTTGCTCAACTTACACCTCCAAGCACCGGGCAACACTGGACTGAGATGCTAGTAAATAATACAATACAGATATATTCTAGACTTACTACTAATTTTTTTTTAGAAACTATGAATTGTGAAACAGTCTCTACACGTCCAACGTCAGTACGTATGACATCATTGTAGCTAAACGTCGCAGGTTATCAACATTTCAAGCAATACGTTTTGCGTATCTGTTTGATTTTTTAAATATCATACAAATATTATATAAGATGAATAACAAATGCAACATTTATATTAAACAAGAATATTACAAAATTGTAATCAAGCAAAATGAAAAGAACAAATAGAAGAACTACGAACGAAGACGTTCTATCAGTGATTGTACTTATTTTTTTTCTTTGGAATAAATTTCGAACCGTCGGTTTTAAACACATAGTGCAAGATTTAGCAGTTATTAAGTTCCTTAAAGCTATTACGTCGGCTTGAATGTTAAATTATCTACTAATGGAATAAATACGAAGTTTGTTCCAAAAGTAAGGCCTGCTACTTTTCAATATAGAAATCAAAATGTTGAAGACCTACAAATATGAGATTGGTACCATTTAAACGATATACTTTTGCGATGTAGAATTTATTTTTCTACATAATCAACACTGTTCTCAATATACTATTTTCAGTCTAGCGAAGAACAACGGAGCGAGCCTTGTCATTCAAATCTCTGTTGCCACTCAGAAACCGACAGACCCATCTCCTAACCGTGCTCACATATGCTGTATCGGCTTCGTAAACGTTAAGCTGGCGCCGGTGAATGTTTATTGGTTTAATATTTTCTACATCGAGAAATTCAGTGATACATGCCTCCTTCTAACGCACGTTCATGGCAGAGACGTACGTTTAGTGCTTCACACCGACAACATAAATATGAAATATTAAGGTCAGGAATACATAATTTCAGTTATCATAATAATCTCCCCACTGATCAATTCGGGCGAAAGTTAAATTACGACGTATTTATATTAGAACGTCTTTCGTATATATCTGACATGTATTTCCCATGTTTTTTTAATTGATATGTGATAATTATTGGGCTGTAATTAAATGTACGAATCTCCTACAAATTACTTTTGCTTGTATTGGTGATTATTAACTATTAACGTTATACTAACGATTAGTTATCCAGACACTTAAAAAGATTTTGTAAGTAGGTAATCACAATAACATTTAGAGTCCAGTTTAACTAAGTATTAAATTTCGCGTCTGTAGACTTAAAAATGACAGAGTTATTGCGTAGGGAAATGTACACACGCAGACACAAAGATACACAGACAGAAAGATACACAAACATGTTCACTTTTATAGATATATAGATAGATTTGTTTTATGAAAATAAATTATACTGCGTAATATGTCAAATAAATAGTTAATTATGTTTCATAAATATTACGATTGTGTCGGGTTGTGTGTGTTTTTTGTGTCTTCCATGAATGCCTACATTAAACAACGAAGCGGTCCGAAGGACGAAGAAAGGAGATTTAAACCAGAATGCCACCAGGGTGAAGAAGTCATCTGGGAGAATGAGGAGCCACACCAACATTCAACATCTCAGGTATGATTTTCTTCGTGATACACACACCCTAATGGCTGACCATATTCACATCTTCATGAGACCGCTTCTAAGACATTTAGTGTAACACGTGAAGCCAGTCACACGCCAGTGACCGGCTGAACTGTTATTGTTGCCGTAAATCCAGGATTTTTCTCGCATAGGAGCAAGCACGACCCTACAGAAAAAGAAAATCTACGGACACAACAATAAAAAAATATATCAACCACCAGACAAATAAAAATCCACGGACACAAAAACCAAAGAAAAGAAACACAAGATTAATCAAAGTCCACACAGCCCCCCCGCCTTGCGCGGCCGAGCGACAAGATCAAAGTGTAGTATCTGTCCGACAGATACTGTAAGCAAGACCATATGTGGGGGTAACCCCACATATCTGACCTTGGTCAATGTAGAGGCAACCCTTCATGCCAACAGTTACTATCCAGCTCCCATTTCCAACCTCTCGGGAGCTGGTCCCCCTTTCCCTCCCCCCTCCCTCTCTCTCCACATTAAAAAACAGCCTTGTGCCTAATTTGCTCAGTGGGAAAGCAAATAAATACACACAA
Source organism: Euprymna scolopes (assembly GCF_053919585.1). Lineage (NCBI taxonomy): Eukaryota > Metazoa > Mollusca > Cephalopoda > Sepiida > Sepiolidae > Euprymna > Euprymna scolopes. The sequence goes on from NC_136486.1 coordinate 141,878,368, forward strand.
CAACGCAAGAACTCACCTCAAGAACAGTCACTTCAACCCAGCATTTACAGAGAAAGAAAGATACCAGAAAACTCCAGAAAAACAAGGAAGGTGACTATTTCCTCAGCTCTTTTTGTTATTGTTGCAATATTTTGGACGTAGAATGGAATATATATTTAATTGCTGCCCGTATCAGCAATATGTGGCACAAGGCTGGAAAGTGGGAACCTCGCAGGCTCCCCTAAAGAAGGGGCACTCATGCAATTTTAAAAATTGCCTGAGTAACCCTGTCGGCATTCCCCGGTCGGGGCGCCTCAGGCAGCAAGCAATAAACTTTCCCTACCGAAAAGCCCGGGAGGGTGGACCTCCTAGGTATTACCCAGGCGGCGTATCTCAGTCCAACAAGTGCTGGGCCAGTTTACCTGTTGGGCTGAGTGTCAAGTGACGAATCCTTGTCGTGTACTACCCTGTCTTCTTGCAGCCGAAGCCGCTAGGAGACACATCCCCATCAGACATAGAATGGGGTAGTTATTTAATTGCGGCCCACATCGGCTATATGTGGCACAAGGCCGGAAAGTGGGAACCCCACAGGCTCCCCTAAAGAAGGGGCACTCCTGCAATTTAAAAAATTGCCTGAGTAACTCCGTCGGCATTACCGGTCGGGGCGCCTCAGGCAGCAAACAATAAACTTGCCCCACCGGAAAGCCCGGTGGCAAGGCCTGGGAGGGTGGAACTCCTAGGTATTACCCAGGCGATGTACCTCAGTCCAGTGTTGGGCTGAGTGTCAAGTGACGAATCCTTGACTTATACTACCCTGTCTCCCTGCAGCCGAAGCCGCTAGGAGACACATCCTCATCAGACATAGAATGGGGTATGATCCCACACAATCGGACGATTCTATTCATAAACGATGCTGCAAGGAACTGACGAATCGAATTAATTCACGTTCTGTTACCAACCAATCAGAAACCAGAATCGCTCCATAAATATTAAACTTTTTCTGTAGAAATTTCACATGTTTTTTCCGTCTCGACACGGTAAGAATATTTTGCTCTGTGGAACTGTCTACTGCAAACAAGTCACCTCTAAGGACTTGTGTGTAACAACGAACCATCGGAAACTGTTCTGAAACTAAACATGGCTTACACTTCTAGAGTTTATGCGCCCAGCGTGCGTCTTTATTTCGATGGATCCGAATCAAAATTCGAATTGTGGCAAGTTATATTTCTAGGATATCTACGAATCCAAAAGCTTCACAAAGTACTACAAACACAACCTGAAAACAGAAACGACCCCGACTTCATTGAAAAGAACGCAACTGTCTTTGCGGGATTAATACAGTGTTTAGATGACTATCTATCACTGGTAATGCAAATTAAGAGAGCATTATTTATCGAAAGGAAACCCCAAAATTATTTCTTTATACACTGAACTGACCTCTCTAAAACGAATGGAAGCCGAAACTATTACTGATTATGTTATAAGAGCCGAAACGACTGCAAATTCTTTAAAAATGTCTGGTGAAGTTATAAGTGACAGTCTGTTAATTTCCATGGTCCTTAAGGGATTACCGAGTGATTTCAAGCCATTTACCACCGTGATAACCCAGAAATAAAAACGCATGACTTTTAGCCAATTCAAGGTAGAACTCAGAAGTTACGAAGAAACTGAAAAAATGATTACAAAAAAACGAATCCACAAATATCATGAAATTTAAAAATACACACATAAAAACACCAAAATTAAATTATACCCATGCCACGAATAAAAACCGCAACTTTGCCAAAAACAATTTTTCTCCTAAGAAAAGTACAAAAATTATTTGCTATAATTGTAGATGACCTAATCACAAGAGTTTCCAATGTAGATACAGGATTCAAAATGGCGACTCAGTTAAAATGTAGAGAGCTCTGTTAGCGAACATACATTTTTATTTTCGTGTACGTTTAATGCTTCAACAAACAATAATAATTTTCTTGTCGGTTGTGGGGCCACGGCACATGTGATTACAAAGGAATCTGATTTTATCAATTTTGACCCCAACTTTAAGTCACAAAATCATTTTGTAGAACTAGCTGACGGGAGTCGAGTCAATGATATCGTTTTGAAAAGAGGCAATGCGAAAATCTTGCTAAAGAACAATAACGGTGAACTGTGTTTCTGTATTCTAGAAAACGCTCTTCTAATCCCAAAATTTAAACAAAATATATTTTCTGTACAAGCTGCCACAAAACAAGGTGCAAATATAAACTTTAGCCCCAATAAAATCAAAACTGGTATACCCGAATGGAACTGTATTCGACATAAAAGAAAATGGAAGACTATATTATTTAAATAGCGTAGTCCCATCAAAAACCGCCTGCCATGATCTACAGACATGGCATAAAATTCTTGGACACTGCAATATTCCTGATACCAAAAAGTTGCCAACTGTAGTTGATGTGATGAAAATACAAACATCAAAGAAACTTCAACTGCGACGTCTGTACGCAAGGGAAAATGACAGACTATCAAAGCAAGATACAAGACAAAAAGGCCAAAAAATCCTATCAATGGTGCATTGTGACTTGAACGGTCCCGTGGAACCGATGGCCAGAGAACATTATAGATATGTGTTGAATTTCGTAGATGACCATTCACGTTTAATAATGGTTTACTTTTTAAAGAATAAATCTGGTACCCTGCTAGCAACTAAAAAATATCTAGCCGACATGGCTCCCTACAGTGAAGTCAAGTGTATTCGCTCTGACAACGGTACGGAATTCACCAATAAAGACTTTGAACTTTGACTAATTAACCATCATATCAGGCATGAAACATCAGCTTCTAGATCGCCACACCAAAACGGGACTGCTGAACGTGCGTGGCGGACACTTTTTGAAATGGCAAAATGCCTAGTCCTTGCAACATCCTCCCAAATTTTTTTGGTTTTAATAATTTGTAAGAATTATTTTGTGAATAGAGCTTTTTGTTTAAACGTCGGCTATTTAAAAAATATACATTTAGACAAAATGGTTAACACGAACCAAGCCCAATTTAACAGTTCTCATAGGTGGATCGAAGATCCCAATCTTTACTGGAAAAACATCCGACTTTGAGCCATGGCTAGCAGCTCTGAAAAAGAAAGAGCGGGTTTGCCAGCTAACAGACTCAGAGCTAGTAAACCTATCATATGATTTTACAGACGGCCTTGTATCTTAAATGATCGGAGAATTTCTCGACGGTCATCCGAACTGCACCAGTAAGGATCTGCTCGATCAAGTAGCAGCCCAGTACGGTGAGTTTACAAATTTTTCTAACGCTGTGCGGGCTTTAATAAGAATAAAGCAAGATCGAGGTGAGGTATTCGCAGATTTAGTAAGTAGGATTAACAAACTTGCTAAGTTAGCCTATAGGGGCGCGAAGATGAGGGAAGGTTCAGCTGTGAAAGTGCACTAAGTTGAATTCTTCATAGATGCGTTAAGTAACCCCTTTATCAAGGAGGATATGGTCAAATCGAATCTGACAACATTATTGGAGGTCTTGTCTGCTGCTAGACAAAGCGAAATGTTTTATGGGTGACTCCGAAGTGGCCACAAAAGAAGCAGGCATTCTAAAATAATAGTTTTAACAGGTATCAGGAACCAAGGGCGCCCCAACTAGATTTAGGGTACCCAAAACCAAACCTTACAGCAGCTAGAACGAGACTGGAAGTGCTTACCTGAAGAAAGACTAAATAGCTTCACTTCAGGAAAAAGCAACACCACGTTACACTCGAAAACCACTCACTACCGACCGCCACAGATGTCAAATACACGGACAGTCAACCATGACAACCCCCAAAGAAAGGAATAACCCTGGGAAGGATAAACACCAGAGGGCATGGGTGTCTGGAAAGCGGTAAGAGCAGACCTAAACGGGCCCACCAAAGAAATAAATCGGTCAAGAAAACTCGGGAAAATAGGGAGACCAGACGAAATAAAATCCCCAACCAGAGCTCCAGAATAGAGTGTCGTTAAAATAAGAAATAGAAAGATAAAGGCACTGATCGACACTAGATCGGAAGTCTCGCTCCTCAAAACGGATGTTTTGAGGAGTGGAAATGCATAAAGTAGAGTTAAGGAAATGTAAACATGGCAGTTACTCTCGCAAACGGGCAAAGGATGCCACTAAAAAGCATGGCCCATTTTCCTATTAAAATATAGAAGGCGAAAACTTCGTCAAGGTTTTATATCACCCCAGACTTAGATCGAGAATTGATATTCGGTGCAGACTGGTTGCAAAGTAGCCAAATCCGAATAATCTTTCATCCTAAAATACTAACGGTTAGAGGGATGAACATCCCACTTGGTAATAATACCAGTGGTAGAGTAAAGTTACTGCCATGCACTGCATCGACGCATACTGTTAGAGTAGTTCCTAACAAACATAAAAAAGAACCTACCCAATCAGCATCGGATTTCAGTCCAAGAAAGGAAACCTGTAATAGAAGCAATTAAGCTATGCCCCCACCTATCGATACCACAGGTACCTATGAAACGTAAAAGCCTCAGAAAAATTGTCGGCTTTTCACATGACTTTTCCTTTCGGAAACAGAAATGTCTTTCAATGACTACACCCTTCACACAAGAATCCAAGAACGTTTTGAAAATGGCCAAGAAGTTTGGCAAAATTAAAGAAAAAATATATACGCAGGAGCAAAGAGAAATTGTCACCAACACACACATACACACACACACACACACAAATGATGAAAAATGCAAAACAAATAAAGGTACATAAAATGTCAGTAAAAATTAAATGACTATAAAAACGTTTTTTCAGAAAAACAAAAAAAAATATTATATAAAAAAATCATCAAATAATGAACGTTTTAAAAAAAAAAAAGTCCGTAAAATTAAATGGAAAAAATTAACAGGTGAATATTAACGTTTTTTAAAAAAAAAATGATAAATAAATAAATAAATAAATAATAATAATAATAATAATAATAATAATAATAATAATAATAATAATATTTTATTTAAAAAATGATCAAAGGAATTTATGTTTAAAAAAGAGTGAATAATAATCAAGAATAATTAAGAGAAGAGAAAAACAATTTTTAAAAAACCATTGTGCCAACGACCCGACGATATTATAACATTTGCTAGTGAGAGCAAAGGTCACAAAAGATGGGTGCGAAATGTGGCACAATGACGTAGCCCCCTTTTGAGAGAGCTGGGGATTTCTACATGAATAGCTCCTATATCTAGGTTCTAACCTTGTGCCTGACTTTGTGATGAAGTTAAAAATCTTCATGCAAGTGCTTTGTGGGTGTTCGGGTAGAGCATGTCGGCTGGGTTTGAATGACAGGTGTTATGACACTTTAGCAGTGCCAGAATCATTCAAGAAAGGTCGGACTTGCACGCGGATATCTGAAGTTGAAAAACCAAAACAATGTTTAAACGTTATGTGTGAATCTCTCTCTCTCTCTCTCTCTTTCTTTCTTTCTCTCTTTCACTCCCTTTGTCTCTCTTTCAATGAGAAAATAGAGAATTAAACATAATTCTATTGTTTTTAAAAACAGTTGACGCTTGCATTCTGGGGCAAGCGGACGCAACCTAGCATGTGTCTGGTTTCAACTGGTTTTTATAAAATATGCTCCTAATTGTTAAATCTGAAATAAATTATATTTTTATAAAAATGCATTTGTTCGCTATTTTTGTATAAGCGTTTGATTTCAGCCTGCAGTGCCTCCCATTAATGCGATGACGGAAAGCTGTCTGTAACGAGGCAATTAACACACAAGAAGCGACCCATGCCAGACAATTATAACCGACGACATATAGACCCGTTTTTGTTGATGTTTCAAACATGTGCATATCGTTTGGATATTTTGGATATCGTGTCTAACACCCGGGGAGCTAGTTGCGTTCCCAGAACGTTCTTCAACCAAGTAACTCTCCCCGGGGAAACAATAGTGCCATAGCCCGACTTTGCGCGGTAGTAAAATAAGCTTAAATATGATATTTTAATTTGCCAAGATGTCGAATATATTATTATAGAGTCGTGATTTGAAAAGTAAAAACAAAGTATTTCGATGCCATCAGCTAGAATCGAAACCGACAGAAAAACTATGACATTCATAGCTGGTGACGTTACCACTGTACCAATGTGACACGAGTATAAACTGATCAAAACGTCAAAATAAACTTAGATGAACGTACAAAATCTATAACGATTTTTCAATCTTCACTCATTTTTGACATCTTAAAAACTTAACCGGCTAAGATTAGTTCGTAAAGAATCCAATCAATTTAAGCCCCTTGCGCCGGTTTGCGACTTTTAGTTTCCGGCGACGGACATAACGGCCTATAGTCGTTTATTAATGAGAATAACGGGGCAGGCCCGGATTTACCAGGGCGTAAAATACGTTTAAATATTATATTTTAATTCGTCCAGATTTCGTAAATATTATAGTCGTAATTTCAAAAGTAAAAAAAAGTATTTTTCTTCCATCAGTTAGAGCTTAAACTGTAGTCCTCAAAGCTTGTGACCTTTACACTGTACCAACGTGACACGCGCTTAAAAATTCAAAATTCAAAAATTAAGATTAATGTACAAAATGTATAACAATGTTTTCAATTTTACCCCGTTTTGACCCCTTAACTAGTTTAACCAGCTAAAACCCCATAAAAGAACAGTTCGTAAGAAAATCAATCGTTTGAGACCCTGAGCACACCTCCTCGATTTTTAGTTTCTGGGGAGATAAAATTTGAAAATATTGAGACAGACAGATAGATATATAGCCTTTTATATATTAGATGTATATATCTATGTGTGCAGTAATTTCCAAGGCCTTATTTATCTCCGGGCATTACCTGAACTTATATAATTGGAAATTATTGACAATCATGCAATTAATTTAAGTATACATATAAGTTTACCTATGTCATAGGGACAGATCCCAGTAAATAAGTTTTAAAATAATATTAATTAAAGTAAAGGCTAGAATTGGACCCAGTAATCAAAAGTTAAAAGTGGACACATCTTGTAATCCTCGAAATGTAGAGCAATTGTTAATTGTGTTGAGAAATAATTAAATATAATGATTATATTAGAGTTAGGAGAATGGACAATTCAATTTAGAAATTTTCTTTGTGTGGCGAAAATGTGTGGAGACAAGTGTAATATGGGGAATCCACGTGAGGACTCTCACATATGTGAGCACGTCTCTGACTTCAGAAAAAATATAATTTACAATATATTCAGAGGATCAATTCAGTCAGAGTCGAGTTCTGGAGTCGAGTTCAGGGCGGAGAGACGCAGTGGGGAGTTACAGCAGTTTAGTTGGCCGGAACGCTTTTCGAAGCGACCAGAAAGGGATACAAGAAAATGTAACTCCTAAAGGCAATTGAATTCCTGATCATCAATCATCCAGCTGTGAGAATAAACATCATCAAGGAGTTGTAAACCTTTATTTCGTTTTAATTTTTCCACCGAAAGTTAATGTGCGTTTTGTGATCATCTTCCTAAACGAACTTTATATGAAACACTCTTCAGAAGTGTAACTGAATTCTCCTTCATAAATAATGAATCCCCCGCGTGTTAAAAGAACTGTGTACGGCTCTTATCATAAATATGCACCATGTGTAATTTATGTAAATGTTGTTATTAGTAACCGTTCTGGTCCCTGTTATGTCTTGGCCCGATATACACACCCCACTATTCAAAACCATGAGTAGATAACATTCGTAAAAAGTACAAATCTATGTGACTACGAGTAGAGATATTCGGTGTTGGTTAACGACTGTTTCACACTTCTATATTTTTTGTCATCGAAATCAGTGAAATCGCTTATTGTTAAATGAAATAATTGATTGTCTGCTCTAGTTACGAAGTCATCGTAAGGAAGCTTCACAACTCTTCTGCAGTGACTTAGTCCACGATGCATTGTCGTCTACATTGCACTGAAAAGCATACATTAAAGTTTAAAATTAAAAAAGTCATGTACGTATCATGATTCAATTGTGCTCTAACCAGAAACATTCATTTCGAACGTGCCCAAGTCGTTTTTTTTACACAGTGATCACCACTTATCAAGGGCCAGAAGCTACTCAGGGATAAGGGTTATTGCAAGTACATTACGTTAGTGTGGAGATTTGCTGAAGTGTTTACTTAAGGGGGCGGTTCATTAGGAATTTGTTATCATTGGACTTGAAGACATCCGAGTTGTAGTATGGTGGGAAGCAGGCAGACGGAACAGAGTTCCACAGGCGTGCAGTTCTAAGAAAGAAGCTTTGTTCATGGAATCCGCGTTTTGATTTAGGCACATATATAGACTGGGGGAAATCTTTCACAGTGGATTCAGCTAGACGGGTGTTTTTCGTGAAAGATTGGCGAGGGGGGACCAGAGATTGGAGTCCAGACGAGCACCTGCAATGGAAATAACGATAAAACAAGGATAGGCTCGCAACGTCTCTTCTGTGGGAGAGAGGTTGCAGGGTAGAGAAAAGGGCATCCCCCACTAAGCCACGAAGTCTATTTTGTACTCTTATCAAAGAAACATACTGTTGATTTTATATGCATGGCCTTTCTGCTCATATGGTAATAAAACTCTTCAAATTCACGTATGATGTTAACAGTAAACTTTCATTAAAATCGGCTGTTTCTTCGTTCATCGTATTTTCCGATTATTGATTATCGATACTTATCAAAACATATCGACACAAACCATATCTACGAACGCTACAGCAACATAATATATATATTTATAAAATTTAATAAAAATCAGCCAATTCCAGTGTCTATAAAGAACGAACTCACACACACTAAGTTTTGTTTTATATAATAGTAGATAGATAGATAGATAGATAGATAGATAAATAGATAGATAGATATAGAAAACTATCTGCATTCGAATAAACAAAATAAACAAAATAAACTTGTTTTATACAACTTTTAATGCAATAAGTGTGTATTACTTCTTCATCGTTGATTTCACAAATTTCACAAATTATATGGCCATTCTTAAAGTTAACGTATTTTCATAATAAGTATATATTGCATTGCAAGAATGATTAGCAACTATGTCGATTATTTTCATCTTTAAAACGAACATCTATGTTGCAATCGGAATAGATTTCCAAAGTTTCAAGTTTAAACAATTTGTTGTCTCGTCAATAACATTGACTTTGTTCCAAAAGATTTTGCGTTGTATTTCTTGTGCTCTGAAGTGGAGACAATTCTCATATGCCAACATTTTTCTACTTCATTAAGAAATGCTTGGATGGGAATATTGATGTAACATTGAGCATTCATGTGTTCCTAAGTTTAACATTTCCTAAAACAGCACGCCATATAATTAAACTTCCGCCTCAACTTACCCGGGTTGCAAACATTTTAGGAGGCAATTCTGAACTATCTGATAATAATGCAAATAATTTGAACCATTTGGATTGGATTACTCTCATAAGAATAGAGAACTCTACTGTCATCTTGTTTGATGCTGCGTGACCATATAAAGAGGTCAAAAACTGATTATTTAATATTCTGTTTAAAGTGCTCAATTTTCTCATGCCTTACAGATTACAACTATTAGTTGATATTTACAAAAAATAGATGACTCAGTCTGCTATTATTTATATTATGATAACATTTCATTAGTATAACTTTGTAATAAACATTCCAAGATATCTGGAAACTTACAGACAGTAATACACGGAATAGGGCAGTGGACATGTAGGAGTACATTGAAATATAAGTGAGAATTGATGTTTAATTAGTTAAAACATTAAAACATTATATGAAATATTCACTTATTAACATCGGTATAGATAAATTGCACTTGGTATTTTCCTAGTTATTATTAAAAATAATATTGACTTGAAGCTACTAATAACACTATTAATTTCACAATGTTAGTGAAAATATTAAATCATAAAGACGTCACATTCGATGCGTCCCATGCTCTGTCGAGAACAATTAATATCAGATATTTCCAACGAATCATAGCAGAGACGGCGTATGTATATGCATGTGCTCTTTTGGAATGTTTAGAGCATCATGTTGACATACATAAATTTGGACATCAGCAAAAATATATAATCTCTCTCTCTCTCTCTCTCTCTCTCTATATATATATATATATATATATATATATATATATATATATATATATATATATATATATATATATATGTATAGGGAATGAAAAAATACCAGCGGTGGTTGAAATAGAAAAACCGAATGAAATTATTAAAAAATCAACGTTTCGTCCTTATTTCAGAGGACATCTTCAGGATAATTGCAATGAAAATGTAAGGAAAGAAAAAGTCATAGATCGTGCGAAAAAGACAGTTTTTGAATCCTGCCCATGTCGGGAAGGACAAACATGTGTGCGTTTGGGAAGGTTGGGTTGTTCGATGTCTATGTCTAATAAGGACGAAACGTTGATTTTTTAATAATTTCATTCGGTTTTTCTATTTTTCTTAAAACATGTATATATATATATATATATATATATATATATATATATATATATATATATATATTTGATATATATGTATATAATAAAGACAATTTCCTGTCTAAAATATAAGATTATTGCAATACGAATACAGACGCTACGTATGCATTCGATATAGTCACCGTGCCTGCGAATACCTGATGTATGTTTTGCGAATATTATCGGTCGATTTTATTCATTATCATAAATTCCTCTTATATGTCTAAGAGTCACTCTTCCAAACAGATCGTTTTCACAAGGCGTAACAGGATACTTAGTCATTATTTTCTCATCTTCATCTCTCATAATTCACCGGCACAACTATTTTACAGTATTAACTTATCGACAACAACTTCTATTATTTCATTTCAGCCTTCATGATTTTATCGTTTGGATACACCTTATTCTTGGCAAATACTGCCCGCTTTCTTTCTTAATAATTTAGTATTTCAGCGATTGCATTTACTGTTCGCTTACATGTTTCTCTTCAGTAGTTCTTATCTTAGATTTATCGAATTATTAACTACTTAATTTTGTTACACTAATCATAGTGTTATTTTCATTGTATAATCGAGACGCCATGTTTTCAGATAACATGTACACTAATACAAGATTTGTACTATAGCTGGACTAGGTTCTTCATGTATATGCAGGAAATCAACTTCAAATTTCAAGAAATTATTTCGTATACATTGAATAAGAGTTTAGAATAATGCAATTTGAAAATCACAATTTCAGACGTGAAAAGCATACAGAGGCCAAAATAGCAGAATAGATTATTTTTTTAAAGAATATACCAAGTTTGGTACTTATATTTTTATTCATTCTTAAGAATATTATTATTTTTTTTACATTAAAAGTTATTTATGCAGAGGTAGGGCTCTATTTCTTTCCAAAATTATTCTGTATTTTTCCTAACAATTAATAACAATATCGTAAAAAGTTAATACTAAAAAATTAGACGCATCATCAGCACAATCAGCAGCAGTAGCAGTAACAGCATTACTATTAATATCATTGCTATTATTATGATTGTTTACATTTTTGTTTATTAGTAGTTTTGCTAATATTGGTAAGTTTTACTAATAGTATAATATTTATGTTATGCAGTTATTCTGTCTTATATTATTATTTTGATTTGTTATTATTAGTAGTATTAGTAGTAGTATTAGTAGTAATAGTAGTAGTAGTGTAATAGTATTTTATTTTTATCTTTTTATTCTATTATTTCTATTACTATATTCTCAGTGTTAATTTTACTTACGGTTATTATTTTCCTTTCTGTTTATATAAGAAGTATCATTAATAGTAATACTCTATTTTTCTCAGTATTCTGATCATCGTTAATATTATTTTTACATTTCATTATAATTACCAATAACAGTCTTATTATTAGTAGTAATTTTTGTCGTATTAAAATTTCCCTCATTATTGATATTCTATTTATTGGGATTATAAGAGTGTGCATATACATTTTATAATTAAAAATATAGTTGTTTCAAAGAAAGAATTAAGGATACTAAAAGCATATATTACCTGAAAACTAAAAATTACTATTTTAAAAATATCAACCTTCCGTACTTATATATTTATTCATAATAAAAAAGGATATCATCATCATCATCATCATCATCATCATCATCATCATCATCGTTATTTGTGGTATTATAATTATGTGTATGGTCGTTAAGGGTAGGTTAGTAATAAATAGATATATTTTAGTCCTACAGAATATATCATCAAATGCATATGTCTATATAGCGTGCTGCCAAAAAGAAAGTCCGCGACTGTCATTTTTTTTCAAAACTCGCAAATTTAAGCTTAATATAACTGTTTAAACAACCTATAATGCATTTGATTCGCCAATTATTCATCTATAGTTTTACTTGTTAATATTTGCCTTTCAATTGAAGCATCCTACTGCTTACGTCAATTTAAAGAATTAGCTTCACATGGAGAAGGCAAAAAGAAATTCCGCAGCATACAATGAGCTTAAAACCAGCTTAAAATATTTATCTTTTAGTATCTCTATTCGTAAAATATCCACCTTTAGTATCTCTAATCGTAACTGTTGTTTTAAGGTTATACAACGTAACATTTAGTCTCTATACCTCCAGTCGCTCTTAGTGATCGTCAGCAGCTCACTAATATCCACCTTTCTGATTTATCCAATCGAGAAATCGACCGTAGATTGAAATGTGATGAGAAAACGGTACGAATGGCTGTGCAAAAACACCAACGCACCGGCAATGTTCGCGATGCCCCTAAATCTCTAGAGTTACTTCTATAAAGATCTGCAACCTAAAACTGGCTCACCAAATCCAACAACAGTGTAATATTGTTAAAAAGTACTCTGTTTCTATTAAGAACAGACTGAAGGAATTTAATTTGCGAGGCTGTGTTCCAAGACGCAAGCCATTGATTTCTGTAAAGACTTCGTCAGATGCAATGAAGATCATGACTCTTCATATTGGTCGAAAGTGATTGTAAGCGACGAAAGCATGTTCAATAATCTAGGAAATGATGGTAGACAGTACGTCCGTCGAAGGGAGGACAAAGAATTTACTCCTTGGTACACAGTTTTAACCCTGAAAGGTGCTGGAGGTTCGGATTTGGTATGGGGCGTTATAAGTGTCAATTGTCCAAAGCCTTTAAGTCGCTTGCAATGTCGAATTAATTCGACCAAGTACATTAATATGTTGAGTGAGTATTTTCTGCTCTACCTTGGCCGGAATATGGATAGTAATCTCATCTTAACACAAAATAATGCTACCATTCACATAGCTGGCAATGTCAAAAGTATCCTTGAGGAACATGATATTCCGTGTTTGAATTGTTCTGCACAATCTCCAGACCACAGTTCTATCGAAAACGTATGGCTTTACATCGGTCAACAGCTAGCGGTGAAACAAAGGAAATATGTTTGTATGTGATGGTAACCTATTTCCTTGGAAGAATTACAAGACGCGTTGGATATCTAAACCTCCTTACTACCAGGGTTTTCATTTCAAGATTTAGTATTTATTCAAGATTTAAATTACAATATCATTTTTCTGCCTCAATGTCTATTTCCCTTATTCTGCGTATCTAAAACGTTTTAAAATCTTCAAAACCTTTAATTTTCTATGTTTATTGCTTTTAACAAATCAGGTACAAACCAAGAAAAAAACATTTGCTAATATTTTTCCTCTGAGGAGATGAATAAGCATCGAAATCTCATGGATTAAGGGAACAGAAAATATCAAATTGTATTCTTTGTTTTCAAACAATAAAAAAATTATAATTGAAGATTAATCTTTTCAAATCATAAAATTTAAACACCTAAATTTTTATCCATTCGTTCTATTTTGTATATATTCATTATTCGTAATAATAATAATAATAATAATAATAATAATAATAATAATAATAATATATACACACACACATATATATATATATATATATATATATATTTAAAGTGATGGTTGTGTAGTTCCAACGAGAGAAAAAATGTATATTTAAAAGAGTGTAGCCATCAATAATTGTGGTTTTTTTTTAAAGGTTTTCATCATATTTTTATTTTAAAATATTTTTATAACGCGTTTCGAGCTTAGGGTGTGCTCTCTTCAGATATTTTCGTAAAAAGTTTTTCTTTAAAATGGGAGTTTGTAGAATTACCTCCGCTGATATTAAATATGTTTTTCAGAGTGATGTTCAGACATTCTGTTGTTGTTGGTGTTCAGACATTCTGTCTCCAACTGTAAGTGTTCACAGTGTCCGGTCAAAGTTATTTTCAAAGAGTGTTTTTTAGTCCATATGGTGAAGGTTTTTATAGTTTTTTTAGGGTTCTTTTTAAAGACTTTCTTTCCCCACACACTCACACACAATAACACACGCATACATATACATTCATGTACATGTACACATGCACACGCACACGTACGCAGGCACACACACATACACACACGTACATACATAGAAATATATGTAGGAGCATACATATATACATATATACATACCCACCTACACACTCACACACGTACTCGTATACATCCACCGCTAACAATTATTTTTATTTTTTATTTTATATATATATATATATATATATATATACTTTTTTTCCAACCAAAACACGCATGTATACATGCGCTTAATCATTCAGACATACGTACACGTACCCACACACACACAAGTAAGATGGAGAATAGGTAGAAGATATATATACACACACATACACGCACATACACACATATATGTACACACATATATGTATGTGCACATACACTCACAAACATCCACATACTATGTGGGCACATACACATACACACACACATGCACACACACAGACATATGCAGGGGCTCACACATACGCGTATATCCATATCCACACGAACACATTTACCCACTCATACATGTGCATACATATGTATATATATACATATACACACACATACATACGGATGTGTATACACTCATCCACCCATATATATATATATATATATATATATATATATATATGGGCACATGCACTCACAATTACACACACACATACATATTCATACATCCCACCTTATGTATATATTGGTTGAAGTTTCCTTTCCAATCCAAGCACATATGCATACATGGATTCGGTCACCCAAACATAAGTGCACGTATACATACAAACAAGATGTAGCATAGATAACATATGATATATACATATACACATACGCATACACAATCATATGTGCACACCCACGCACACACACATATACACATGTGTATGCGTGTGTGTATATGTATATATCATCTGTTATCTATGCTACATCTTGTTTGTATGTATACGTGCACTTATGTTTGGGTGACCGAATCCATGTATGCATATGTGCTTGGATTGGAAAGGAAACTTCAACCAATATATACATAAGGTGGGATGTATGAATATGTATGTGTGTGTGTGATTGTGAGTGCATGTGCCCATATATATATATGGGTGGATACACATCCGTATGTATGTGTGTGTATATATATATATATACATATGTATGCACATGTATGAGTGGGTAAATGTGTTCGTGTGGATATGGATATACGCGTATGTGTGAGCCCCTGCATATGTCTGTGTGTGTGCATGTGTGTGTATGTGTATGTGCCCACATAGTATGTGGATGTTTGTGAGTGTATATGCACATACATATATGTGTGTACATATATGTGTGTATGTGCGTGTATGTGTGTGTATATATATCTTCTACCTATTCTCCATCTTACTTGTGTGTGTGTGGGTGCGTGTACGTATGTCTGAATGATTAAGCGCATGTATACATGCGTGTTTTGGTTGGAAAAAAAAGTATATATATATATATATATATATATATATATATATATATATATATAAAATAAAAAAATAAAAATAATTGTTAGCGGTGGATGTATGCGAGTACGTGTGTGAGTGTGTAGGTGGGTATGTATATATGTATATATGTATGCTCCTACATATATTTCTATGTATGTACGTGTGTGTATGTGTGTGTGCCTGCGTACGTGTGCGTGTGCATGTGTACATGTACATGAATGTATATGTATGCGTGTGTGATTGTGTGTGAGTGTATGCTATACATGGGGAAAGAAAGTCTTTAAAAAGAACCCTAAAAAAACTATAAAAACCTTCACCATACGGACTAAAAAACACTCTTTGAAAATAACTTTGACCGGACACTGTGAACACTTACAGTTGGAGACAGAATGTCTGAACACCAACAACAACAGAATGTCTGAACATCACTCTGAAAAAAATATTTAATATCAGCGGAGGTAATTCTACAAACTCCCATTTTAAAGAAAAACTTTTTACGAAAATATCTGAAGAGAGCACACCCTAAGCTCGAAACGCGTTATAAAAATATTTTAAAATAAAAATATGATGAAAACCTTTAAAAAAAACCACAATTGTTGATGGCTACACTCTTTTAAATATATATATATATATATATATATATATATATATATATATATATATATATATATATATATATATACTTGCGGTTCAGCCCGGTTTGGCATGGGCCCTATGTAATGTTCATAACTTTATGTGGATATGTGTATATATAATAAAAAGTTTGACTCATGTCCAGGTAACCTACATCTAAAATTTCAAGTGTTTAGCGGAAGATTTTGGAAGAGTTTGCAAAGGTCAACTCTTTCAACTTTGACCTCTTAGCAGCTAAACTTTTGTCCAAAACTGATTAACAAAGCTTGTTGCATGTCTGAATACTCTTTATATAAAATTTCAAATGGTTAAACACAAAATTGGCTAAATATTTTGATAGAGACCGCAAAGGTCAAATCTTTTAAACTTCGATTCCTTGGCAGCTAAAATTTTCGGCATAACATCGATTAAAAGCTTGTTCTATGTCTGAATACACTTTATGTACAATTTCTAATGTTTATACAAAAATTAGCCGAGTAATTTGATAGAGACAGAAGAGGTCCATTTTTTTTAATTTGACCCCAATTTTGACCCCTTAAAATTTATTGTTTTGGGCTAAAATCGTATTAAAAATGTTTTATCTATTTACAAATAACCTACATCTAAAATTTAAAGTGTTTAAACCCAAAATTGGCAGAGGGGTTTGGTAGTTTTCAAAGGTCAAATGGTATAACTTTGACTTCTTGACAGCCAAATCCCTGGCCGAAAACCGATTAAAAAGATTTTCCTAAATCTCAATACACAATATGTCGAGTCTGTAGACTGAAAATTGACAGAGTAGTTTGTTAAGAAAAAGTTCACACACACACACAAACAGACAATTTCAGTTTTTTTTTAGATATACTAGCAGTTCAGCCCTGTTTTACTTGGGCCCTATATACTGTTCATAACTTGCCCTCCGTGTGAATACACTTCATGTAAGATTTCAAATGTTTCAACCAAAAGTTGTCTGAGTAATTTCGAAGAGACCGCATAGGTAATTTTTTTTAAATCTAACCCCAATTTTCCCCCTAACATTTATCATCTTGGTCTCATATCAAAATAAAAAGTTTTATCCATGTCCAAGTTACATACATCTAAAATTTCAAATGTTTAGACCCAAAATTGGCGGAGAAATTTTGGAAGAATCTGAAAAGGTCAACTTTCTCATATTTGACACTTTGTCAGCCAAATTTTCGCTCCAAAACTGGTTAAGATGCTCGCCGCATGTCTGAACACCCGATATGTAAAATTTCAAATGTTTAGACCTAAAATTGGTTGAGTAGTTTGCTAGATACCGCAAAGGTCAAATCTGTTTAACTTCGACCCGTTGGTAGGTAAAATGTTTGGCATAACATCGATTAAAAGCTTGTCGTATGTCTGAATACACTTTATGTACAATTTTAAATGCTTAGACCATAAATGGGCTGAGTAATTTGGTAGAGACCGAAGAGATCAACTTTTGTTAAATTTGATTCCAATTTTGACCCGTTAATATTTATATTTTGGGGCTCAAAACAAATTAAAAAGTTTGGTCTATGTCCAAGTAACTTATATTTAAAATTTCAAGTGTTTAACCCAAAAATTGATGGAAGAATTTGGTAGGATATTCAAAGGAAAAATCGTTGAACTTTTATCCATTGACAGTCAAACTCCTGGTTGAAGACCAATTAAAAAGATTTTCTCAAATATCAATACTCCTTATGTAAAATATCGAGTGTGTAGACCTAAAATTGACATAGCCGTTTGGTAGAGAAATATACACACGCATACACCCAGAGACAATTTCACTTTTATAGATATATAGATTGATATATACGGATTTATTTACGTATTGCTTGGCTAGAGGTTGCAAGTGTTTTTTACATAAATGTCCGAAACCAATCACCTCATCAATTCAGACTGTAATCTGCAGTGGGACCACTAGTCAATTACGTTAACTTAAAAAAAAAACTTTTTTATGGTAAGACATTTTCTGTTCGCCGTACTACTGAAAAAGCTCAATTCTATTTCAAAGGAACGTGTCTAACTTTAAGTGGCAACTTTTTATTCATTTTTCGAGAATACTTTGCACGAGTGGGAAGCAAATGTGGAACTAAAATACTGCGTGATTTTTGTGTCTGATTTTATTTTATTTCAAGTCTTAATTATACGGCTTTAATGAAAATGAATGCAATAACCGCTATCCGTTAACTGAATCGATACATTTCTTTTATTCCAGTGGATATTTATATCGGGTGAATATTTATAACAGTTAGCGTTACCGCCGGAGGAGTACGTCATTGGGTGAAGGTCATTATTTATTTTTGGAAACAATCACTGGCAAACACTTAACGTTTCATTTCTTTATCAGAATTTACTATTTGTCTGCTGTAATTATTCTAAATGTGAAATCATTATTCATTTTGAAATGTTCTATCAATTGATTATTAAAGACTGAAGAATAATTTGTTATTCTAACAGACAGATACGGGGCTGGATTTGACATTTACAAATCAATTACCGTTTATATCCACGGGGAGATTTGTACATCTTTTTGTTTTAAGGAGAAGCCAATTGTTATATAAAGAATAATGGAAATCTGAAAAGATTACTTTAAATCTGTATTCTTAGAATGATTCTTTTTGCAATACTTCTCCAAGACATTAACGATAATAAATACGATATATAATTATGGGAGCAGACGAAGCCAAGAATATTTAGTTTCTGTAGCTTGCAGAAATAAAGTCAATAACAGTAAATGTATTAGTAATATTTTAATGAAACTGATATGTAAAATAAATAGTAAATGTAACTTTCCGAAAAATATTTAAATATTTATTTTCAGGCCATGTTTTTTATTCTAGTTTTATTTTTTTACTAGCATGGCTGCCCGGCGTTTCCCGAGTGTTTGGAGGTGTGTGTTGAGCAAAAAAAAAAAAAAAGAAAGAAAAAAGTGGTAGTAGGATGGCAGACTCGAACCCGTACCTCGGAGGAGGAAAAGAACGGCCAAAAACATGACGTCTTTGCTGTTACGACCACCGCCAAACCGGGATGACGTAGGTTTTAATTAAGGCAAGACAGTCGACAAGAGGGGACGACTTTCGAAAATATCGGTGAAAAAAGCAACCCCTCCCTGTAGAAAGTGCCCAGTTGGGGGTGAAGAAATTAATGTTTTTAGCCAATGTGTCGGTATTTGTTGTATGAAGGGTCGAGCTTCAAAACGATACTGATCTTGTGAAAATCCACTGCTTCTATCGAATGTTTTAGGCAGACATGCAAACATACATACATACATTTATATATTGGTAGCTCAAATTTTCGACCCAAATCGATTGAAAGCTTGCCCTATCTCTGAATACCCTTTATGCAAAATATTTAATGTTTAGACTAGAAATTGTCTGAGTAATTTGGTAGAGACCGTAGAGGTCAATTCTTCTTTAAAAATTGAACCCTATTATGATCCCTTAACATTTATTGTTTTAGGCTCAAATCAAGTTATTAAGATACATGTCCAAGCAACATTTATCTAAAATTTGAATTGTTTATACCCAAAATTAGTGGAGTTTGGTAGAGTTCTCAAATGTCAAATCGTTGAACTTTGACCCCTTTACAACCAAATTTCTAGCCGACAAAAGATTACAAAGGTTTTCCCAAATCTCAATATCCTGTATATCAAATATAGAGTCTGTTGACTTTAAATTGACAGAGTTATTGTGTTGGGAAATGTACAGACAGACACTTTCACTTTTATAGATATACTAGCAGTTCCGTCCGGCTGTGCTGGGGTACTACGTACTGTTCATACGGTTACGTGCATATATATATATATATATGTATATATATATATATATATATATATATATATATATATATATATATATATTAAAAAGTGTGAATATGTAATGTAATGCGTTTCTGTATAATAGTCTTCCTTAACTACCATAGAGTAAAGACAGACATATTCACTTTTGTAGATATATATATATATATATATATAGAGAGAGAGAGAGAGAGTGAGAAAGAGAGAAAGAGAGAGAGATTGGATGCAATATATAGCAATGATTTAAAAAGTATTTAAAAAAAACTCATGCGCCACCACCGAGAATCGAAACCAAAACGTTCAGTTCACGACGTTCTACCTTCACCTGGAAAATTTCATTTTTTTTTTTTCATTTACACACTTTTTCACCGATTTTTCCGGACTAAAACCAAAATATAAAGCTTTGCATAGATTCAAATACCTTATATATAAAGTTTCATGTCTGTAGACCAAAAAATACTAAGAGGAATTTGGTAGGCAAAACTTGTTAAACAAAAATATATACGTTTGCATAAATATATATGGAAACCATTTTATTGTTTACTATAAACTTTTTATGTAAATATTATATAAGTACTAGCATTTCAGACCTGCGTTGCCCGGGTGTTTGGAGGTGTATGCTGAGCAAAAAAAAAACTGTCAATTTTTTTAAATTTTACCCCTATTATGACCGCGTAAAATTTATTGTTTTGGGTTCAAATCAAGTTATTAAGTTAGATCCATTTCCAAGGAACCTATATCTAAAATTTCACGTGTTTAGACTCCAAATTGTCGGAGGAGTTTGGTAGAGCTCTCAAAGGTCAAATCGTTGAATTTTGATCCCTTAACTACGAAATTTTTGGCCTACCCCGATCATATCGATTTTTCCAAATCACAGTACCCTGTATATCAAATTTCGGGTCTGTAGACTAAAAATTGACAGAGTTATTTCGTAGGGAAATGTACACATACACAGCGACAGGCAGATAGGCAGACAGGCAGACAGACTCACAGACTCACAGACACGTTAACTTTTATAGATATAATAGCATGGGTGCCCTGCGTTGCACGGGTGTTTGAATGTGTATGCTGAGAAAAAAAGTCATTTTTTTTATTTTGACCCCCTAGTATGATCCCTTAACATTTATTGTTTCGGGCTCCAATCAGGTTATTAAGTTTGATACATGTCGAAGGAACCTATATCTAAAAATTTCAAGTGTTTAGACCCAAAATTGTCGGAGGAGTTTGGTAGAGTTCTCAAAGGTCAAATCGTTGAACTTTGACCCCTTAACAGCCAAATTTATAACCGACAACTGATCACATAGATTTTCCAAAATCTCAGTACCCGGTATATAAAATTTCGAGTCTGTAGACTGAAAATTGATAAAGTTATTGCGTAGGGAAATGTACACAGACACACATAGACAGACACGTTCACTTTTATAGATATATAGATAAATCATGAAGAATATCTGCATGAATATAATTACACGTAATAATTAACTAAAGATGATCATCCCATGAGAAAACTGATAAAACTAATAGGGAATTAATTAAAACGAATGTTTAAAATAATATGCAAATTAGCTAGATCTTTTTCTAGTGAATGCAATTCCACAACCCATATATAACGAAATTGTATTTTCTTTTAAAATAAATACAAAAGAGGGTTTTTAATTTGAATATCAATACACACAAAAGAAAAACGGATTTTTAGGATTATAGACGAGCAATTCAGTCCGGTGTATGGAGGTGAATGTTGAGCAAAAAAAAAGTGGTAGTAGGATAGCAAGCTCGAACCCGTACCGCGGAGGAGGAAAAGAACGACCAAAAACGTGACGTCTTTGCTGTTACGACCACCGTCAATCCGGGAGCGACGTAGGTTTTAATTAAGGCTAGACAATCGAAAAAAAGGGGACGACTTTCGAAAATATCGGTGAAAAAAGCAACCCCTTCCTGTAGAAAAGTGCCCAGTTGAGGGTGAAAAAAGTAATGTTTTTAGCCAATGTTTCGGTATTTGTCGTCTGAAGGGTCGAGCTTCAAAACAACACTGATCTTGTGAAAATCCGTCGCCTCTGTCGAAAGTTTTAGGCAGACACGCAAACATACATACATACATTTATATATTCCTAGCTCAAATTTTTGACTCAAATCGATTAAAAAGCTTGCCTTATCTTTGAATACCCTTTATGTTAAATTCCAAATGTTTAGACAAGAAATTGTCTGAGTAATTTGGTAGAGACCGCAGAGTTCAAATATTTTTATATTTGATCCTTAACATTTATTTATTTATTTATTTGTAAGATCAAGTTATTAAGTAAGATCCATGTTCAAGGAACTTATATCTAAAATTTGAATTGTTTATACCTAAAATTGGCGGAGGAGTTTGGTAGAGTTCTCAAAGGTCAAATCGTTGAACTTTGACCCCTTAACAGACAAATTTCTGGCCGAAAACGGATTACAATTTTTTTTCTAAATCTCCACACCCTGTATATCAGATTTCGAGTCTGTAGACTGAAAATTGACAGAGTTATTGTGTAGGGAAATGTACACAGACAGGCACACACAAACACACACACACTTTCACTTTTATAGATATATAGATTGAGTGTTTTTTTTTCTAGCAGAATTTGTTTTACAAATATGTTAATAGACCGTACTCTGGTGGCCTTGTTGCACTTGTGCCTCCTCGACGTACATATTCCCGAACCCCCCACATAGCAACAAAATATCACCCCTTCACTGTTGAGATCTCTAAATGCCAGAAAGCTTTCTACTCTTATAGTTTCCTATCCCGAATAGCTAGATCTTTAAATTCCCTTCCTGCTACTTGCTAAATTCTAACTTTAAGAGGGTTTTCATTCATTTCGTATGAATCTAATAACCCTGGGTTCGCATGGCGTTTCTACAATATATGTCCATATGGTTAAATTAACAGGCAGTGAACAAACAGATAGGCTTATTTACGTGATTTAAATAAAGGTACTCTACAGGGAGTTATATTTCCACTCCAGCGTGGTGTCTGAAGTAAATATAGAGGCAAAGATTTCCTATCTATGTATAAACTTAATTTCAAGTGTTGTCATTCTTTCATTTGGGCTGTTTATCTTTTTTCTATAACGAAGCATATATTTATATTCTAGTATTAAGGAAAAGATTAAAAAAAAAACAAATGAAAGAATGACAACCATCAAAATTGTATATGTAAATAAGCCTGTATATTTATTCACTGGCTGTTAATTTGACGAGGTTGACATATATTTTATAAATAAGCAATATATAAACAAATAAATAAATATATAATTTTAAAACAAGAAACAAATGAATGGATAAAAAAGCGGAAAAAATACATAAACATATAATAAACATAAAAACGTAAACATAAACATAAAATACATAAACATATAGAGCTTATCAATAAAATAGATGTATAATAAAGTCACAACCACAAAAGAAAAAAACAATTATAAAGACCTAACATAGGGAAGTAACCGCGATGAGAGTATAATATTTCTTCAGATCAAAGCGAAAACATAAGCCAATATAAAACCGGTGAGTTCAAATAACACCAATACTTCCTCGTCTCTTTTACTCCCAACTCAACTCTCTTTCTTCACCACACCTCCTTTCAAAACCTCTACTGCTCACATTCACAAGGTATACACCCCTCTTTCTTTCAGAGGGTAAACCAAACTTAATTTATTTTATAAAAAACGAATGAAATCTTGCTCTCGTTTAAATACCGCCACTTTTTTTAGTCTGATTAATTTTGTATTGGGATTCTGCTGAAACATGTATGCACTTATGTAATTATTATTTTTTGTATAATAAATACACACACACACACACACACATATATATATATATATATATATATATATATATATATATATATATATATATATAATGAGATCGAGAGAGACACAGAGGGAGAGTGCGGGGGGACGATTAATATAATACTACCTATGATCGATCGGTTTTCATTATTGACAATGATTTTGCCATTTCACAATTTACAAAGAGTATTTACCTCAAATATTTTACCGCATTTTTTAAGTAATAAGCTTTAATAAGTAGTGGTAAGTCAGCCATTATTTTCAAGTCACACTCCGTGTCCTTTATAGCATATGGTCATTTGTAATGATCCGCCTATAAGAATAAAATCTGCAATAACAACAGTTAGACACGAAATGTGACAACACGATTGAAAAATGTTAATAAATTTTTGCAAGAGGCAAAAGAAAACTAGCGATGCTTATAAACATAATCAAAATCTTCCGTCAAGTCATCTAAATGGAATTTAGAATGAGATATTGCGTAATTCTAATTATAAGAAATAGAGAGTAGAAACTATCCAAACAAGCAAGGACGAGGACACTAGGCAAATATAACATCATACAAATATTAAGGAGTTTTGGAAGCAAACACAATCAAATCAACAGAAATGAGAAAAATGAGAAAGGAATACATAAATAGAACAAAAACTTCATAAAAACTAACTTTTATAGTAGGAACCTAAAAAAAGCCATAAACATATGGGCCGTATCACTCGTAAAATACGCCTAGCTCTTCATAAACAAGGAATGAGAACACCTCAACTAGAAGACCAGAAAACATTTGACTATGTAAAATGCATTACACTTAAAGGACTCTATGTGATGAAAGGAAAATAATGCATGACGACTTGTTAGCATAAAATATTGTTTGGCAACACACAATAGCGTGAGAAAAACACATTACGCAGAACATAGAAAGGCTAATCAGTGCAGCAAGAAACACCATAAAAACGAAAAATGATAGAGAACAGATGTAAAAATAATAGAACAATAGGTAACATCAGGTGAGGAAGACAATATATAGGTACAAACGTAAATACCAGCTGTCATAGTAAATAACAAAAAGGAACAAGCCTGCCAGATCGTGTATTTTGCTGTCCCATCAGACCAGAGGCGAAGAGATAAGCAAAGAAACTGGCCAGAGAACTGAAAGAGATATTGAACATAAAGAAAACCAGGATAACACCAGTAATCGTAAGAGACTAGAAAAAATCATGGAAAACTACTTTGAAAAAGAATGGAAAATGTTTAATCAGAGGAATGGCATACAATGGATAACAATAATCTGAACAAAAACCCTTGAATGCCAAAAGCAACTGGCATGAACTACAAACGCTAACCGGTAGTTTGAATAGAATTAAAAACACAAGCACACGAAGATCCACGTTAATTAGGCTAAAAATCGCAAAATGTTATGTACGTCCCTACTTTAAAATAAAAGTAAAGCATATGACACCACATTTAATGTATTAAGATCAAAGAAGAATGGACAGATCGAGGAGAGAAAGCATTAACAAGATATTCACTTGAAGAGTGCGATGTCGTTTGGTATTTTGCGGGCTCACATTAAAGTGTAGACATATGGTAATTACTAAAGACAAATCACTGACAAGCGGCTGTTGCGATAACGCATATTCACTTGCAAAATCGTCGAAAGACTTGGAGAGTAATGAAAATTTGTGAATATTTTTTTATCGGGACTCCGCGGAACAACATCACTGTTGTCAGTGAGTAATCACAGATGATAACATGTGGGAGAGTTCCTAGTCAGAAAATAATAATAATAATAATAATAATAATAATAATAATAATAATAATAATAATAATCATAATAATAATCATAATAATAATAATAATAACAACAACAACAACAACAATAATAATAATAATCATAATAATAATAATAATAATAATAATAACAACAACAACAATAATAATAATAATCATAATAATAATAATAATAATAATAACAACAACAACAATAATAATAATAATAATAATAATAATAATAATAATAATAATAATAATAATAATAATACACTACTTGGCTAACAGTCGTGAAGTGTTACTTGCAGCAGTAGTGAAAGAGAAAGAGTTTGATAAATAATTATTTGTACATAAAAAGAAGTACAAGGACAGAATCGAAGCAGAAAAGTTTACTTGGTAAGGGTAAATTACATGATCACTCTAAGCGAGCTACTATGCCACTGAAATGTCCGGTCATGTCGAATTTTCTGTCTAATAGTAATTTGAAAAGAGAAACAGAAAATCTTACATTTTCTGCTCTGGACCAGGCACTAAATACAAATGCAATCATTAGTAACGTATTTAGGAAGGACTGTTCTGATGCGTGCAGGTCATGTAGTGTAACTCTGGAAAAAGTGTCCCACATTAAAAGGGGTTTTTGAAGGCTTAACAATGCAGGAATGTACAATCGTTTAAAGCAGGTTAATAAACAAATATTATTGGTTCAATAATATTCTTTTATTTACTTGATTGTTTATTTTTCTTCCCTTCTTTCAACTGTACATCGTATTTATTCCAAAGGTCCTTTCGAGTGCATCACTCATCGTCAGTAGAGAAACGTATATCATCTCTAGCTTTCAAAAGTAAAGCGGCCGTTGTGTTTAAATTGTTCTATGAGATACAAACACTGTTTTAAGTTTAAATTACTAACCTTAACTGTTAAGATGGGTTATTCTATTTTTTTTTTTTTACTTTTCTATAGATTTTCTGATCTAGGGAAAGTAATTCTATATTCTTGTTTCAGTTTATGGTTGGATCTAAGGGAAAATTATATTTATTTATTCATTTGTTTAGATTACGTTAGCTGTTAAGGAAGGTAATTTTATTTTTATATATTCTTCTGTCGATTTTCTGATCTAGGTGAAGTAATTCTATATTCTTGTTTAATTTTCTGGTTTGATCTGGTCAAATAATTATATTTATTTCTTCATTTATTTAATTTATTTTATTTATTATATTTTTTCATTTTATGCTGTATGAATTCTCACTGAGACCGTATAACGGAAGTAATTAGTCTGTTTGTGTATCTATTAGAAATGTGTTAGGTTTGTCTGTTTTACAATTAATTTCTGATCAAAATTATTTTTTTACACAGTGATCACCTCTTATCAAGGCCCGTAAGCCAGTCAGGGATAAAGGTTATTGCAAGTACATTATGTTAGTGTGGAGATTTGATGGAGTGTTTACTAAAAGGAGCGGTTCATTAGGAATTTGTTAACATTAGACTTGAACACATACAAGTTGTAGTCCGGTGGCAAGCAGGCAGACGGAACAGAGTTTCACAGGCGTGCAGTTCTAAGAAAAAAGTTTTGTTCATGGAATCCGCGTTTTGATTTAGGCACAGATATAGAGTGGGGGAAATTTTTCACAGTAGATTCAGCTAGACGAGTGGTTTCGTGAAAGATTGGCGAGGGGGGACCAGAGATTGGAGTTCAGACGAGCACCTGCCATGAAAATAACGATAAAACAAGGATAGGCTCGCAACGTCTCTTCTGTGGGAAAGAGGTTGCAGGGTAGAGAAAAAGGCATCCCCACTAAGCCACGAAGTCTATTTTGTACTCTGTCAAGTCAGGATAGGCTGTTTTTAGCAGCTCCTGCCCAGATATGGCAACAGTATTCCATCCTTGGACGTACTTGACTTTTGTATAGATAGAGAATTGCATCAGTAGTGAGGAAACTTCTGGAGCGGTAGAAGGATCCCACCATCTTTCCAGCGACCTTGGCAACAGACTTGATGTACGTGTTCCATTTCAGATCAGGAGTAAAGGTCAAACCCAGAAGCTTGTCAAAATAGGGGGCTTCACCCAGACGAGAGCCATCCATCGCAATTGATGCCAGATGTGGATCAGAGCGTTGATGATGTAAGGATAGGAGTTTGGTTTTTGATGCATTAAAGATAACAAGCCACATCTTCCCCCACTGAACCACGACTCTTATGAGCCTATCTGAGAGAAATGATTTAATGATTGAGAAAACATTTCCAGTTATACCGTATCTGAAAATCTTGTGAAGTAGACCCTTATGCCATACCTTTTCGAAGGCCTTTGATATGTCAAGAGCAATTGCTCTAGAAAGGAAGCCTTAATCACTAATCCTGTAGGATATAACCGGCAGCACATCTGCGGTAGATCTTGCAGAGCGGAAATCATATTGCGTGTTATTCCTGCTGAGGTGGTTGACTATTTCTTTATTTAATATGGATTTCAGCAACTTACTCATAACACACAGGAGACTTATTGGTCTGTACTTACAGGGAGATGACTTATCACCTGAATTCTTAAATACAGGGCAAACTGATGAGGTCTTTCAGGAAGTCGGAAAGCACTTCTCCTTAAGGCAGCGCTTAAATAGTTTCATAAGGATGGGAGCAAGTTTTGGTTGAAACTTTTTTAACTCTATAATTGGGATGCCGTCAGGGCCAGTTGCTATACTGGAATCAAGGTTCTTGATTAGCTTGGCGACTTCATGCACGGATATTTTTATGTTACCTAGCTTGTTCTGTGTTATAGGAGGAAATATGGGGAGTTGATGGCGTTCGTCGCATGGAGTAGAATAAGCTGAAAAGTTCTTTGCAAATGGTTCGGCCTTGTCTGATGCTGACAAGATGACCTCTGGTCCCTTGATAATGGTTGGGATAGAACGCACACGTCTGTTCAGGATCCTATTTGTTATTTGCCAAAACTGGTGGGAACCAAGCCGATGATCAGCTACCTTGGATTTAACAGACTGGGCATATAGCTCTCTTATATTTTTTATTACTCTTTTACAGTGGTTGCTGGCAGTCCTGAAAGCAGCTTTAGTCTCAGTGCATCTATTACGTTGGTAGCTATGGAAAAAGTGATTTCTGTGCGTGATAGCAGCAGCACATTCTGGGGAGAACCATGGCTGGCTGTTAGGTTTTTGTTGGAATTTTTTAGATGGTATGAATTGGTCTATGCCTACAATTAAGCATTCGGTCAGATCTGATACTATAAAGGACACTTCTCTTTTTAAACATGGAGAGCAGAGGTAAATCAGATATGAATGTACCGAAGCTATCCCAGTCAGCCATGGAGTATCGATATACAGTACCGTGGAGGGGTACGTCTGGGGACTTCTTACATTCCGTTTTTATCTTAACTGATACGACGGAGTGGTCGGAGGATCCTAGAGGAGAATGAATGGAACATGAATATAGCTCAGGGGAAGTTGAGAGAATAAGGTCTAGGATGCTTGCATATTGACCGGGTGTATTGGGCAAACGAGTGGGCTCACGAACAATCTGAGTGAGGTCATAAGCAATGGCAAAATCATGACAAAACCTCCCCTCATCGTCTGTCTTATTTGAATGGGTCAGCCATTCCACGTTATCGACGTTGAAGTCACCACAGATGTGGATGTTAGCCGAGGGATGTGCAGACAGTATGTGGTCTATTTTTTCAGATATGCTCTTAAAGATAGTAACTCCGATGTTGTGGGGCCGATAGAGGGCAAATATAAATGCAGTGGTGTTAGCAAGTGCAACCCTGAAGCACATATAGGGTAAATTAGGATCTTCTCTAGAGATATCCCTGCCACACGGGAAGCCATCCTAATGTAGGCACATATTCCATGTCCATGGCGAAATGTTTCAATCAGTATTGATTCCTGTATTCTGAGTTTTCTTTTATCCCTATCATTTTCTAAAATTTTAACGATTATATAGTAAGATGGTGCTTTGGTGATAATGTGATTCTAAATTCGGATATGTAACTCTCTTATTGAACTTCCGATATACGATTCATCGCCGCACTAATTCCATAAAGATCAATGGCCCTTGCCAGTGAGAAATCAATGGTATAGGAATGTTCTTTAATACATAATCATTTATAAAGCTTATTGAAAGAGGTGGAAGTACGTGAAATCTGAAGAGTATTGGCACTCTTAATCCAATGAAGCCACTGGTTGTTCTCATTAATCAATGCTGAATCATGGTCAGTGTCAAAAATCCTAGAGAGTACAAATAATAATACATCCGCAATGTTTTAGCATTAGCTTCGTTAAATGTCATGGAAAAATCGTGAAGTATAAAAAAGAATGAAACTGGCAAGGTTGGAGAGGATTATTCAGACTTTTACATGAAATGTGTGTAGAATCCTTAAATCTTGGGTAAGATTATTGTGACGTAAATCCCAAAATCGTTACCAGGAAGAAAACCAAAGTGACGGCAGTTTCGACGATACAAACTCATTTACAATGTTAAGTGAAAGAGGTAAAGAGCATTAGAAGTCTGTATGTACTTGTTATCACCTCGACTCCAGAGAACATCACCGGTAAGTAAGCAATTCCACATGATGACCTGTGGTAGAAAATTGAATTTAATAATAACAATATTAATATTAATAATAATAATAATAATAATAATAATAATAATAATAATAATAAGCGGAACCTGTGGGAATACCACAGCGGACTCTTTCATATGTTATATATTGGTGTTGGCATTCTGTGGATATTCATCGTAAATGAAGACGCCCTAGTATTATTGTAACTCTTTTGTTAAAACAGGAAAAATATTTATCTAAGCTATGAGGGACGGCTGGCGTAACCCAATCGTAACGGACGCTTAAATATGATATTTTAATTCTTGCAGATTCCGTATATATTATTATAAAATAATTGTCCTATCGATTTTTATATATATTATAATGTTGCGATTTAAAAAATATATATCTATATGACTATATAACTTCGGTACACCCGCTTGAATCGAAGCCGAAAACAAAACTTATGAAATATGTACATATACATATATATATGCATATATATATATACATATATATATATACTTATATATATAAGCATATATATATATACAGCGTATATATATATATGTATATATATATATATATATATATATATATATATATATAACTTGAGTACCTGCAGCAATAATCGAACCCGAACCAAAACTTATGAATAATTCTTGATAAAATTGTTTTTATATATATATATATATATATATATATATATATATATATATATATATATATATATATATATATATTACAGTAGTGCCATCAGCTATAATCAGAGCCAAATCTTATGACGAATTATTGGAAATATTATTTATTACAATAAATGGAAGTTCATAATAATCAAATGACAGTACTTCAGATGTAAACGTGGCCCACAAAATAAATAACATACGCTATCCTATAATTATATTTATAATAATAATAATAATAATAATAATAATAATAATAATAATAATAATAATAATAATAACTAGCAGGACTCGTGGAAATTCAATTCCACGGTAGTTAAAATCTTTTAAAACACATCAGTAAGAAATTCCTTATTGTTATATTACATAAATGAACGTATGGAAGCAAGTAGAACAAAGAACTTTAGTTTAAACCTTTATTGAAGGTCAATGCGATCGTAACTAATACTGTTGATTGAGGCGGTGACAGGGACGTCGATCAGCTGCTTGGAGTGAGAATAGTGGTCAGTCAGCAGGTTCTTGGGAGTCAGACTGTGAATTAAAAAAAACTGTGACATTGTTGACATCGATTTTGTGAAAGTTCTGATGATCCCAAGTTGTTTAATATTTCAGGACATTTTGGATTACACGTGTGAGTAATGAATAGGTCACAGAAAACTGCCATTGCATCTTGATAAAGCTGTTGTAGAATCCTAGGACTTCCTGTAAATGTAGATGGTAGAATAACTGGTACACCAGAATAACCACCTTCATTCCTTGCTAAATGATCCATTAAGCCAGAATATTGAGCAGCTCTTGGTTGACTTTGATAGCTTTTAATGAAGTTAAATAAGCAACCGTAAACTTTTACATATGCAATAGACTTTTCTATTTATTTTGAATTTTATTCAATGAAGATTTGGAAATTCACAAATATTTTTTTAAGTCGAATTATTGATATAGATTTCAATTGAATAAAATATACTGTAAATATTTTAATAAGGAATAAATATTTATTTAAACCATAATTATTGAAACAAAGTATTTTACTGCATAAAAAACGGTTATGGGGAGAAGGGTTAACTATTTTGAACCTTCACCTAAATAACAATTTAATGAAAAAAATGTTTAAAATGTTCTTGTATCTGTTTTATAATTTTTGTATAATAAGAGAAATCAATAAACTTTGATAGCACTATTGTCAGAATCATGCTGAAAGCCATTCCTAACAGGGGGAGGGGGGGTTAACTATTCTGAAACTACACTTTACAATGTAAAAAAATAAGGGAAAATATATGTATGAACAATAAATATTTCTTCAGTTAAATAAAATATACTGTAAATCTTTTAATAAGGAATAAATATTTATTTAAACCATAATTATTAAAACAAAGTATTTTACTGCATAAAAAAGGTTATGGGGAGAAGGGTTAAATATGTTGTACCTTTACCTAAATAGCGATTTAATGAAAAAAAAAGTAATGGTATTGTATCTTTTTTTAATAATTTGTTTTAAAATAAGGAAAAAAATCTTTGATACCGCTATTGTAAGAATCATGCTGAAAGCCATTCTTAATATGCGGAGGGGGTTAACTATTCTGAAACTTCACCTAACAATGTAATAAAAAATAATGGAAAAATTCTTTAGTTAAATAAAATATACTGAAAATCTTTAAATAGGAAATAAATATTTCTTTAAATAAATTAAATCGTAAGTAATGAAACAAGTGTTTTATTTCATATTAAAAAAGAAATTGTTGTGTCCATTTTTTATAGTATTTAAAGATGTATGCCCTGTCGGTGGGCATTAGAAGATGATGACTGCCTGTAAAAGAAGCAAAATTAAACGAACAAAACATAAGTAATAACTATGTAAACAAAGTGAAGCTGCATAAATGTTACAAAATTACTCGATTCGGCATTAAATAACACGAAAAAGGATTGATATGCTGTAAAACAAAAACAAAACAGAACAAGACGTAAAATATGTTTTGACTCTGTGTTACTCAGTGTATTTGCGAATGGTGACTTTGGTGATTTATTTGATAAAGTCATTCTTGACTTTTGTAACATTTATTTCTAAACATATTTTTGTTATCAAAAGCTCACTCAAAAGTAAATAAAAATAAAAAAATAAAAAGATAAAGTGGCACAGTAAAAAAAACGAATTCGTAGCGTTAAATGTAAAAAATATATTTATTACTGAATAAAATAGAATAAGCGTTCCGTACTACACAAGACATCGTTAAAAATGTAAGTAAAATACTATACATTTAAACTGTGGAACAATACCTTCTATGCATAATAATCCAGAACTAAAAATAGACAGTTCATATATATATATATATATATATATATATATATATATATATATATATATATATATATATATATTGTTTAGGAAGTTTTGCGAAATAAAAGGGTTTAATTATTTTAACTAATAAAGATTAAACAATAAAGGGAGATAATTCACATTAATTAATGTTTGCGATGATGATGATGCGTTTCATTAATTAATGTTTGCGATGATGATGACGTGACACCGTACGGACAAGCATATTAATATATAGATAATAATAATAATAATAATAATAATAATAATAATAATAATAATAATAATAATTCTGATTTCGTTTATAAACGTCTCTCTGAAAAGGAATGGGATTAATTTCCAGAGGATTTCCCTAAATCCCGGCTTCAAACCAGGAGCTTCAAAGATCAAGAGTTTTCCTAAGGATGTTGGTGGTACCTATAATTACAGAGGTTTGAAGGTCGCCTAAAATATCGGGGATTTGTAGTTTTTTCAATTATCCTTCCAGACGACTTGATACTACCGATAGTGTACCAACTACGACGGGGATTATTTGTGTTTTAACTCTGTGTATACGCCTTATCTCCAAAGCCGCTGGAGCATAATTGCTCCACTTCTCGTTTCCCTCTCTCTCACATTCCTGTCTCAGGGTACTGAAAAGTCTACAATCTGTCAGTTTTTTTAGACCTTGTCAATGACGACCAAATACGGACGATTATGTTCCAATTGCTTGGTCGTTATGACACTTTTGTCCCACCATACGTCTACCTTGCCATCCTCACTTGTTCTCACTTCATCAGGCATCTCCTCAAAATATTTTCCAGCACACTTCATGCCAACCCTCTTACACACCTCTCAATATATCCAGAGTCCCATGCGATCGTGTCTTTTGCGGTACTCTCTCTGGGCCAGTCAACTACACCCTGCTGCAAGGTGCGCAATTGACTCTGAGGCCTTACCTCAAATCCGCCGTTCTGCAGCAACTTCCTCTCCTAGAACCACTTTTTTTAACAATCGTGTTCCTAATGCCTGCTCTTGTGCTGCACAAACAAAAGCTTCAGTATTCTTAGTCAGATACCCAACTGTAAGCCATTGCCATGATCTTTTCATCAGCCACTTCTGCTATATCCTGGAAGAACCCTCCATGCATTTTCTCCCTAGTCAGTTCCTCTGCCCTTTCTCTATCCATACGTTTTAGATAATCAGCCTTGCTCTCACATACCTCAAATTCATTAGCCACAACCTTACTCCTCACTTCTAACCACATGCTCCTTCAACGACATCTTCTCGGTTCTAACACACTTTTTAAACTTTTCAATCCTCTCCCACCATCTCTCCTCTTTTGATACAGCTTTGTTACGCTACTTCGAATGTGAAATATACCAAACATTGCTAAAACTTTTCTTGTTTTGATATCCATGGCATGCAAATCCTTGTCAGACCATTCTAAAAATCTCGCACTGTATCTCAAAACACTGACTGCCCATTCATTCACTGCTTTCAGTAGGTTTCCTCCATACAGATTCGACTTTGCAATTAGTTTCACTCTTCTAACTACTCCTTCCTGACTTTCGCCTTTATTTCTCTGTTCATGATGCCTACACCTCCCAACATTCCCAGATAATTGTATCCTGTATCTTCTATTTCTTTCATGATTTCTCCATTTGGCAGCACTATTCCATTCGAATGAACCTTTACTCCTCTTTTCATGACAAGCACCGCACATTTACACATATGTTCTTTCTTATGTTTTGAATTACTCCTTGAACTAGTTTTACATCGTTTTTAACCTTCCGCCTATCACTACTCTTCATACTTGGAATCTCTATGATATTGTCTCTAAGAAGAACCTCTCTTAACTTCTGAAGTACTTCTTTTTCTACAGAAGTCAAAGTTCAGACTCCATCACCACGTCTCCATACATATGCTCCTTTAACTGGTTCTATTGTCTAAGAGTCAATGATCTCATCTACCTTAGATCTTTCAAACTCCTTCTCATCATTTCCCCTAACCATAGGATTCCATTCCACCTCAGTTGCCCGCCTCCCACCATCGCTTTCATTTCCCTTCTGCACTTCCACTCTTTCAGTTCTTTCATCAGAGCTAGTTTAATCAATTTTACTTTCGATATTCATTTCATTCCTAACCATCCATTCAATCTCTTCTCTTGCAATCACTGAAAGTAGTTTGTTATTTTTTAAATAATAATAATAATAATAATAATAATAATAATAATAATAATAATAATAATAATTGTGTTAGGAGTGACGCTGATGATGATAATGATAATAATAAGAAGACAATTGAAGACTAGCTATAATTATATAATGTTTGATTTCACTCGTAGAAGTTCTCTCCATTCTTAGTTTTATCGACCAGAATCATACGTGATAGATTGAGATGTATGGAATACAAGAAAGAAATTCCCCAGGTGTTTGCCACGTTTGTTGGCACATTCACCTTTCTCTCGTCATTCTCCTTTAATATGGCAATATAATGGATGGAAGCAAGATAGGCAGGTTATAGGAAACCTTATTAAGAGCTGAAAACCTATTACTAAAGTAATGACGTGAACGTCAGTTAATGCTGTAGATGATGGGCTATTTTCAAATGAGAAATGTATAAGAATAATCTAATATACAAATAAACCGTGTTTGAATTTAAAACTATTATACAGAACGTGATACAGAACAGTATGATGCAAAAGAATGAATTCCATAAATATGTCTTTATAGTTTCATCATGATTTTAGATGCGCTTACATTACACCAGTTTATACAGGGTGGCCCAAAAAACGGGCCCCCAACTCTAATTAGGCCCTGTTTTTTAGTGTTTTGTCCAGATGAAATGAAACTTTGGTCATAACTTGTTTATTATATTCAAAACATCACATCAATTTGGCCTTTTTTCTCCGTTCTACAGCCTATGTTCTAGATGGTCTCCATTTAGCTTTTTTTTTTGGGGGGGGTCACCTTGTATAAGATGTTTCTCTCCTCAGTTAACAAACAATAGCGCCATTCAACATCGCTCTCTTTGAGATGTTTGACGTATTGCTGATTGCCTAAGCTGTCCCTACCGGAAACTACTGACATGGCGATCCGGGTATTTTTTCAAACCATAGTGCTTGTCCTCAGGAGTAACGGATCTTCAATCCTACTCCCCGACCCTTGTGTAAAATTTCACTACGAGAGCGAGAGATATAAATCCCATAATCTCACCAACAAATCGCAACAGTCAAACTGAATACGTAACATATTATTAACCAATAGAATTTTAAGAAACTGGTGTATAATACTAATTGCATACATCGACTTAAAATACTGGAAACAGTACTTATTAAAAGAAATAACACATTATTAAGATAATACGATTCAATATAAGTACAGATATATTAAACGTATCCTACAATTAAAACCCATAAAATAATACAAAATCAATAAAATATAAATAAATAAATAATAATTAATAATATAAATAATATAAATATATAAATGAATAAATTATATAAATAAATGCTGTGGTCTGGAAAGTTAACGAAGAAAAACTCAGGCACGTAAACACTTCTATATCCATGTATATAGGCGAAAATATTTCCTGATACAATCTTATTCAGACAATATTATTTGGTGGAACACGTGACCAAACAATCTGGTTAAGAGTCTTTTTGCTCCATTCATAAACTGAAAGTGCAAAATAAATCAATTCACAAACAAGTCATCTTCTTTTATACGACATAATCACGTTGACACACTGGTTCCTGCAAGATCACCGAAGTTAAGCAACGTTAAACCTAATCCGTATTAAAATGGGTTGATTATTTGAGAATTTCAGATGCTGTATGTGCTTTCCACTTATGTCGAAGTTGTTTCCAGTAGTCTTGAACTTCTTGCTACTGGACTCACGCAGTGTCAATTCAGGAGAGATGTATATGGGGATTGTGCAGTCTCTGCCTCGAAGTTACACGCGCAGGTACCCTACAGGGGGTATCTATTGCCTCTTAAGACTGAACGGAATCATCTTCTTTTATAAGGAAACTAGCATGGAGATCCGACACTTCCCGGGAGTAATTGAACATCAACGAATATTCCGACTTTCTAAAGCTTTTAAAATCACTGGTCTCGCTTATTTTTTCAATCAAATCGATTGATTGCTTGCTCAATGCTCTTGCCCATCAAATTTTAAATTAGGGATTCAAATAAAAAACCTAATGGACTATTTTTAATTTTAATACGTGAGCTTTTAAATTGACTGCTTACGTTTTTAAATTAAATACCTTATTTTGTTTTAGATTGAATGCGTAAGTTTTTAAATTGAGAGTCTTAGTTTTAAAAATTAAATGCGTTAGTTTTAAGTTTGATTGGGTTATTACAGCAAAACACGAAACACGCATTAGGTGTACGAAAGATATACAGTGTCGGCAAAAAGAAAGTCTGCACTTGTAATTTTTTCAAAAACTGCAAATTATAGCTAAATTTAATGTAATTATTTAAAAAAGCTATACCTTATTTGATTAGCCTTTTATTCCTCTATAATTTTACCTCCTCATATTCGACTTTAAATTCAAACATTCTAGTGTTCACATCAATTAAAAAATAACTTTCAAATGGAGGAGGCAAAAAGAAAGTCCGCAGCAACAAATTCGCTTAAAATCCAGCTTAAATTATCGCCCTTAAATCAGTTTATAATATCCACCAACAGGCAAGAGAGCATCTCTAATCGTAATTGTTGTTGTTCCAGGTTATACAACGTAACATTTAGTTCATATGCCACAACTTCCTCTTAGTGATCGTCAGGTTCGATTCTAACAT
The DNA here is from genome assembly GCF_053919585.1 of Euprymna scolopes. Lineage (NCBI taxonomy): Eukaryota > Metazoa > Mollusca > Cephalopoda > Sepiida > Sepiolidae > Euprymna > Euprymna scolopes. The sequence goes on from NC_136486.1 coordinate 141,916,450, forward strand.
ATTCCTTATAATAAATATTATTTGTAATCCTATTTATGTCTTTCTTTAATTACTGAGGTCTGTCCGCATCCATATATAACAAAATGTGTCGAGTCTAATGGTTCCTTTTATTTATTAATAAAGTATTAATAAAGTATAATATGAAATGAGTTATACTATTCAGAAAACGACATTCTTTTTCCACCAACCATATAGTACTTGAAGAGATATTTGTCACTGGTTTACTAAGAATATTAAAATCATGCCTGGATCTTAAAATTAGATATGCTTCAAGGCATTTCAAACCAGAATGAAATATAAAAAGTTCGCCAACATCTTTTCCTGTGATTTTTGGGAGTAGAAAGACCTTAGGGTGAATTGCATCGATCCAGCGAAGACAAGTTTAAGTGACTTGCTAGGAACACATATGGATTGATGACCTCGGGAAGTATTCATATTTTCTTCTTTATATTTAGGTGCGTAACGATCGTCAATAGACGTCACTGGCTCTCAGAAGTAAAAACACGTGCATGTACGTATTATATCCAAAATATAGCCAATATTTTCAACTGTAAAGGATAATCCTAAATGGCGCGATTCATTCTTATGTGTTTTACTATGAAAATGGTACTTCTTATTTTGGAAGATTTAGACCACGCACATTAAAATGAGTCTTTAATATGTAAAATATTGGACGGTTCTAACAGCGTATCGACTTACACAACGATATTGAAACCGACATTATAGCAAAAAACAAATATACATAATTTTTTTAGATAAAATAATGTGTATATTATTCAAAAACTGCTACCAAATCGGTGTGAAAGTTTTTGCCGGTTTATAAAAAGGGCCTTTTCAACCATTTTCATTATTTACCATAATTTACTAGAATAAATGTGTCTAAATGTCTATATTACTATATTTAATAATTATTATAGTAACTTGTTTCTAATCGCTGAGCATTTTCAGTTGTAAGAAATTCGGTTAACTTAGAATATACGCACATATCGTAATACAATGATTAGATTACTCTGACGGACGTTAAAAGCATTTAATAAGAATACATGTTTAATTTTAACTGTATCTCTAGCGCTTGACGGTAGCCGAGTGCTAATGAAGCCAGGCACGACTTCTTCTGCCGGGGTTCGAATTTCTCAACTGGCATTCATCGTGACACCCTGCACTGATGATTCCCGAAAGGATCAAACACTAGTGTATGTAGGTATTTAATAATTATTATACTAAATAATGATGTCAGCCTCCTTAAGAAACTTGTTTCTTATCGTTGAGCACTTTCAGTTGTAATAAAGTCGGTCAACTTAGCTCATACGCACAGATCGTCATATCACTCTGACTGACGTTAAAAGCATTTGGTAAGAATAAATGTTTAATGTCAACTGCATCTCTCGGGCTTGACGGTAGCCGAGTGGTGCGTGTCATTGCTAATGAAGCCAGACACGCCTTTTGTTTCCGGGGTTCGAATCTCTCGGCTGGCGTAAATCGTGACACCCTGCACTGATGATTCCCAAAAGGATCAAACACTAGTGTCTGGAGGTATTTAATAATTATTATAGTAAATAATAATAATAATAATAATAATAATATATATACATATATATATATACATATATATATATATATATATATATATATATATATATATATATATAGCAAGAGCGACCAATTTTCTTTTATCTTTCTTTATCTCTTTCCTAAAGTAGAGGGCACTTTGTACAAGGTAAGGTGTGTACTACTTTTTAATCATACTGTGGATCGGAACAAGTAAAGAAAATTTATTATTGAATGATGTGGAAACTTTTAGGAAAAGCGGGTTAAGCATGCAATATTGAAATATTTTCTCAGAAAGCAGCATTATAGGCAGTTTCTTCTGATTTTCACCAAAAACTGTAATTATATATAAATGTACAATCTGTTGTATATTTCTTCTGTCTAAGGCAGACATGGTGACCAACGTGAGGTCATACAAGGTCAGAGAAGACCAACAGTTTTATGATTGTGGGTTTGCTCCTATGCCATACACGTATTGTTGTAATATATGTGGAGTGCTATGTAAATTTGCAAGCGGTTTGTCACGACACTCAGTAATGCATAAGATAGTCTCCCTACAAGAACCAGAAAAAAACTGGCAAGGTTGTCTACCACATTTGTAAACGGTTATGTAATCATGTAGCTGAGCGAAAGAGCCATCTATGATCACATGGCCGCCTTTTGTCAACCTTAAGAGATGGATATATATATATATATATATATATATATATATATATATATATATATATATATATATATATATACGACGTTGGTGCAAAAGGTTTTGCCAATTTGTAGGAGTATCACTTTACACCAATTATATTTTTATGCATATTGTTATTGCTTAAACCTATCACCATGATCGATGTATAATTTTTCTTTCTGAGTATTAAAGCATAGTTCATATTTTCTGCAATATGTTCACGCATTTTCATCCGTAAACGACCTTCACTAGTCAACAGAAAAGGGATCAACTTTCAGCGTAATCATTCTCATACTCGCACAGTACTACAAAACAAAGAGGGATTTGGTAACAGGCTTAGGAATACAGAGAGCTTTTGTACATATACTATGCTAGAGAGTTTATTTAAAATTCTTTTTTTTTTTACTTAAGCATATTCGACACATCTGAATACTATTTAAAATTAAAATGTGATCCACCGTAGAAATTTTAATTTCAAACTAGCATGTGACTGACCGTCACACAGATTTAGTAGTAATAATATCGAACCTATCTACAGGATATTACGCCAACCGAATTTGTTTTCCGCTGAAGAAAATTACCTTTAACGATTATGTTTGAACCGATCATTTAATACGTTTTCCATGTTCTTCAGAGAAACGCTATAAACAACTTTGACTTTATTAATCACCTAATCATACGTTTTCTTTTATCTGCTAAGTCAATTTCTGTCATTGTCACACACTTTGTAATGAACTGCACCATCCTAGTTTAAAATCGGGTTATGAAAAATGTTTAATATTAGGCATGTGTTCCAAGATTTTTCCCTATGTCATGATATTAAAAATATACCCTGAATTTTCTTGAGTCCAATTTTTTATTTAAAAACCGGATATTCTTATCGTAAATTTACCTTGTGGTTTTGTTGCATGTGCATTACAATAAACTGTGTACAGACTTAGATTTAATTAATGAAGTCAATTCATATTAATTAAAAAATGCTTGTAATTGCTCATTTTATTTAAATTACGTAATTCGCAATATTTCACATTTTAATATTAAACTTTGAGGAAGCTCTTTTTATATAACAAATTCATTTTAAATGATATAAAAAAATACAAATGGGTTTTAAGCTTCTCTATTTCCAGATAAATATTTTGGTTAGGATTTTTACTTTACTTTTAAAAATGATTTGTGGGGCTTGTTTTGCACAAATAAGTATACGCAACTATCTATCGATAATTCTTATGATTCTTATTAAATTATGGTGTAATATGTTTTGTATTACCAAACGGTGCACTATGTTTTAGTTGCGAATAACGAATTATTAGTCAAATAATAGTTTACAATGAAAAGAAGGCATTTTTCTCATTGGGAGACAGGTGTTAAAACCATGCATATTGTATGAATTTATATTTAAATATGACATATTGCTTATAACACCGAGTAAATTAGGCACAAGGCCGATTTTTAATGTGAGGAGTGAAGGGAAAATTGGGACCAACTCCCCGAGAAGTAGGGGAGCTGGATAGTGACAATTGGTATGAAGGGTTGGTATTTATTTGCTCCCCCACTGAGAAAATTAGGCACAAGGCCGATTTTTAATGTGAGGAGTGAAGGGGAAATGGGGGCCAACTCTCCGTGGAGTAGGGGAGCTGGACAGTGACAATTGGTATGAAGAGTTGCCCCTACATTGACCAAGATCTTATATGTGGGGTTGGTATTTATTTGCGCCCCCACGAGCAAATTAGGCACAAGACCGATTTTTAATATGAGGAGTGAAGGTGAAATGGGGGCCAACTCCCCGGGGAGCAGGGGAGCTGGATAGTAAAAATTGGTATGAAGGGTTGCCCTTACATTGACCAAGGTCTTATATGTTGAGTTGCCCCCACATATGGGCTTTGCTTGCAGTATTTGCCGGAACAAATCCTAGACTTTTATCTTAGCCAAGAGGTCAAGAACAGGGTATTTATTTGCTCCCCCACCGAGCAAATTAGACACAAGGCCGATTTTAATGTGAGGAGTGAAGGGGAAATGGGGATCAACTCACCGGCGAGTAGGGGAGCTGGATACTGACAATTGGTATGAAGGGTTGCCCCTACATTGACCAAGATCTTATATGTATGGTTGCCCCCACATATGGTCTTTGCTTGCAGTGTCTGCCGGAATAGATACTACACTTTGATCTTCAAATTAAATTTATTCCGTTTAAAGAAAAAATTACAATTAAGAAAAATTCCATATAAAATTTAAAAATTTAAAAAAGTAAAATCTCCAAAAGACAAAACAAATTTAGGCACAAGGTCCTATACGATCTGAGGAGGGGAGTGTTGCATGGATCTTTGTAACTGATGTAAAAATTGGAGTTTTTGACGATTTACTCTTGACTGGCAACATTTACCACAATACCTCATTCACTGTGGAATCTAAATCTTACTAATGAATTCACAGCGTTTAAGCAAAAAGCATATATTTCCAATTTCTCTGTGTATGTGTGTGTGCGTGTGTGCATTGTTTTCATTTTAAATAAAATATGTGTGTATGTGTGTGTGCATGAAAAAAAGTTCAAGTCATTGGAAAAATAAAAGTTCTTAATTTGGTAACAAATACTTCGTGTTGGGGAGTGGGGAAAACAACTTAGAAAAAATGATCAAATAAAATTGCCTAGTGCATTGTTAGTAAGGTCCTTCCCTGAGCTGATCTAAGTAGTTAGACCGCCTACTGTTTTCCGGGGCACCCAAAACAAGCTGGGAGATCCCTAGTGAGGATTGGGGTTGATTCTTATCGGGTATTGGTGGAAAAATAAGTAAAGCATAAAAAAAAACAGAAAAAGGAGTGATGGGATGTGGTAGAAGGCGACCTCCGAGTAAGAGTTCACCCGGGGTGACAAAACAAAAGAGGGGGTGGCGGATAATGATAGGGTAGCCTCGGAAGGTTCTCTAGTGTCAAAACAAACAATCGGGGACCCGGATCTCATTTGTACCACCAGTCAAGAGTCTCTTTAACTTTCTATTGCTAACCTAGCGGTATGGGTTCCATAGGGCCCAGTACCGCCTGTGCCATGTCTATTGTGGTAACACAAATTCAAACTTGGCGCCTGGTCGGATTCACAAGCTGGTGTCATGCACCCACCTCCTGTCAAAGACCACTCGATACAACCTCCTCCAATCGCATCTGATCTTTACTTTAAGTAGATATTTAAAGTAGACGATCAGATCCCGATCCGGAACAGATATCCCTTCACGGACTTGCTTGAGGCGTGTGGTCCATCTGACCATTCTCGCTACAGCTAGGATCGCCAGAAAACCCATTCTTTTCTCCCTAGGCAGGGGCGAGTCAATGTTCTCCACAGTCGAGTTCAAGCAGGCATGTGGGATAGATATGAGCGGTTACCTCGTTGACGTATCCTAGGAGGGTCTTAAGTCTGCTGCAGCGGAAAAAAGCATGACCGACCGTTTCCTTCATGCCTTCGTCGCAGCGAAGGCAATAGATCCGGGTATCTTCTTTGTGCAAGTGGTGTTTGTCAAAGAGGGGCAGTGCATTCCGGACAAGTCGCTAGGTAAGGGAAAATTCCGAGTTGGTGAGAAAGTCCCGTCCCGGCGCCCAACTCCACTGGGAGCGGACCTCTTCTAACGACATCCCAATCCGCTTAACTAGCGGTTGTTTTTGGTTACGCCCCACTAGCTCCCGATAAAGCCTATTCCTAGACTGTTTGAGGACACTGGTCCCCGGAAACGATCTAAGTGCGGACTGGCATTCGGCGTAGAATTTTTGTTCCCTCTTTGGTCAAAGCTCGGCGGAGACCGAGGGGTCAGATGAGACATTGGAAAACGAGTTCCAACCGCAGTGACCCATAGAACGTCTACATACTGTGAACGGTTCAGGAAGACCAACCTCTCTGCGTGCTTGTGACGTGGGGGATCGGGCAGTCCCAAACCTCCCTCGCTCGGATTTCGAACACAGACCTCTCTGCAAACATAATGCTTACCCTCGTTCCACAAGAGTGAGTCGAGGTGCTCCTGTAAGCTGATTCGTTTTTCTGCAGGGTGGTGAAGTACAGACAGACAGTAATGGATGAGCGGAAAGACGTATGTAGCACATGCCTCCGCCCGACCCTCAAGGATAATTTCCTTCGAATCCAAGTCTTGACAGAGGATTTGGCCTTGGTTTCCACTTCCGACAGTTTTTCTCCAGCTGGAGACCAGGTCCAGACCACACACCGAGGATCCGGACCGGGCCGTTGGTCCAACTGAATATGCCCGGAAGTGAATTTACTCCGGTCCAGGAACCCAACCGCAGACCCACTTACTTATTTCGATTGAAGACAGCCCCCGTAACTTCTTCGTATCGAGCGAGCGCCTCGGTGACCGTTGGATGTCCGTGGGGTATGGCACGAACATGGTAACTTCATAGGCGAACGCGGAAACCCTGGCTCGTGTGCCTCCAGGGAGAGCTATCCCGCGCAGGACTGGTGTAGTCGCCTCGTCCCTTAACTTGTGAAGGAGGGGTTCCAACGCCAGGACGTACAAGAGAGGCAACAGTGGACAACCCTGTTGCACCGACCGGGAGACGGTGAATGACTTCGACAGCTTACCACTGATCTGCACCGCTACCGTTGGCCTGTCATGCAGTACAAAAATCCACTTGTGGAAGTCCGGATTAAAACCGGCAGCCTCCAGCACAGATCCCAGGGACCGATGGCCGATCCTATCGAAAGCCTTGGACTGATTCCAACTGATCAGCGCGTCCTCGGCATCGTCTTCTGTCCCCTCTATGATCGTACGTATCAGATGGAGATTGTCCTGAATCGATCTCTCCTTCACAGCATAGCTCACGTCTGGTTCGATCAAGTCAGTGATAACAACCTGAAACCGACTCGCAAGAACCTTGGCCAAAATCTTTAACTGTATGTTTAGCAGAGTCAAGGGCCTGAAATCGTCTAAGTCTTCTTCCTCACCATGCCGTTGACCTTTCCTCAGCAATGTGATCACTCCCTTCGTCACCTGCCCAAGGATGGAACCTTCAACAAACCAATTGTTGAACATATCCTTCAGAATAGGGACCAACATGGGCGACAGCCTCAAGTAGAATTCGTAGGGTAGACCATCAAGCCCCGGGGACTTGTTGCAGCCGACTTGCTTCAACGCAGTAATGATCTCATATTCCGTGACAAAACCATCACAGCTAGCCGCTCGAGCCGCCGTGAAGCAGTGCGAGTCGGCTAAATAGCTGCCAAACTCTTCGACCTGATTCTGGGTAGTTGAGTGAAGTGCTTCGATAGATGCTTCCGAAACCCCTCACAAATCTCTCGTGTCGACACGAGGGTGTGCCCTTCCAGGTCATTTACTTTTCGAATGTACCAGTCTGATGCGCGACTTAGAGTAGCCTTACTACGCTCAACAGTGTCTACATTAACAGCCTCGTTCGAGACTTTCATTAACCTAGCCCTAACTATCTATCTGTCGTACCTCTCGCTAGCCAAGTAGTTTGGGTCTTGTTTAGCTATCGCTATCTCTATGGCCTCCCTTCCACCACTGGGTCAGCCTATTCTCTATAAGCTTCTTGGCCTTAGCCTTATCTAGCGCGAGGAGTTGGCTGTACTGGACCGAGAAGCGTTTAATCTTAGCTTTGAGACTAACCCACCACTTACTCCTGGTGACCGCCCCCACTAATGTCCGCTGGATTAACTCTGTGACCTTTAATCGGTAGTCCTCCAGCTCCAACAAGGTGCTGTTGAACTTCCAGTATCCGGCCAGTTTAGGCCTAGAGTTCAAACAAGTTTATGGTCCGAGTGTCTTAAAAAGTAGAAGGTGGTGCAAGATATGAAGTCTATATCGCCTCTTCTGACTAACATCCGATCCATATAAGTACTTGTATGGGAAGGCACATTAGGATGCCACGTCCACATCTCCCGCCCCGGGTGATCCATGCGAAATCTGTCGACCAGGTCGCACGAAGCCATCAGATCAGACAGACTGCTGACACACCACAGCGACCCGCTAGTCCCCCCGACCTTATCTATCTTGGGATCAAGGATGCCATTCACATCACCATTAAGACTGCCCTCTCCGGAGTATCTATAAAACTCTCCACCCATCGAAAGAAGGAAGCCCTCTCCACAGCGGAATCAGGTGCGTAAACTGTGACTATCCGAAACACACTGCTATTAACGGCAACATCGACGACAATCGCCGGTCCACCCTCCTCCGCTTCAACAACATTCACCGACGCTGATAGGGTGCAATTTACTAGCAAGGAGATTCCACGACAATAGGTATTGCCCTATGCTGAGTAAACATTGTAATCGTTCACCAGCACCTGACAATCCCCGTCACAAATAAAGTGGGCCTCCTATATAGCGGCAATATCTACCTTGAGGGACACCAGATCTCTCAGCACGCGCGCGGCCTTGCTTCGACATCTGAAACCCCTCACATCATAAGTAGCCAAGTTTAAAGCCATGGTCACCTACCTTATTCAGTGTGAGGGCGTGGAAGGCCTGCCCAAGGCTTCCTGTCAATAAGTTTTCAGAGGGTACTCGATTCTTGGCCACGCCTCCCATGTCCAGGGGAAAATTAATTTTAAAGCCTTGGAGAAGGAGGGGTGAATATATACAGGGACTCTGCCCTCATATTTAAAAACTAAATTATTTAGCGAAAGATGCACCGTGCCCACTCAGCTGCTGGCTTGAGATTACATCCTTTGCGGCGTCTACCCACGGCCAGAGGGCCTCAGTCCTGGAATCCCTGTTGAGCCTAATAAATGTGGTCAACAAGGAAGCGTCCTTGAACTTGGTTGGGTCGGTGACATTATCGCCACCGACGTAGAGAAAGTTCTTTAGCTGGTTATAACGGGCCTTATGCTGGCCTTTCAGTTCTGTTGTTGGCTGCAGACGGCCCGTCTAACATATCTTTCCTCCTGGAAGGAAGGGGAGTCGCTTTGTACGCTCTGTGCTGATTGGTGGGGTGGGGTTTTCCTTGACTGGAGGGGAAGTGGGTGCAGGGGGACTAGGGGAGGGGATGTTGGGGTGTTTGGTGGCGCGGGATGTGGTTTATGGGGGTCGTTACTCGACCTTTCTGAGGATGGATTGCGTGGTAGTGTTCTTGGAAGTTCGGGAAGAGAGGGGGAAGTTTTTCTGGCTGTTTGTGGGAGTGGGATTCGGGGGGGGGGTTAAGCCTCTGCTGGTTGGATATTGTCTTTGCGGGTGGGGTGTCTCCCTTGGAGCTCCTGCTTTTCCTCTTCGTAGTTCTCTTGCTGACTGCTTCTCTTGTTGTCTCTTCTGTGATTCTGGCTGTCTTTAAGCCCTCCGATGCGATCTATTTCTCAGTCTAGGAGCTTCCTTTTGTTTGAGGAAGAGGGCCCCTGGGTGTCCATCGGGGTGATTTCGGGTTGGGTTTTGGTCGTTGTTGGTTTGGGCAGGTTTTTGCTGGGTCTGCCCTTCCTTGTGACCATTGCTGCCGGGTCGGAATTGCTGTGGCTGGGGCTGCGGCTTATACCTCTGCTGGGATTTTGGCGGGTGTTCTGGTGGGGACTTTTCCCTGGTGGTTGGCTGGTTGCCTTTTAGAACAGTCCTTGGCTATGTGTCCCCTCAGCTGGCAGAATGTCCCACATGGCGAAACTCCTCCTGCATATATAGCTTGCCGGAATGTTCAAGTCAGTGAGGATTTCCACCATGGTGTCTTTGTTGACACCCGTTAAACTCCTGGTCTTGAGGTCGGAGGTGATCAGGGAGCGAACTCTCTTTTCCAATTTTTCGATCTGTCCCAGAAAGGGTATGATGGTTGTTCTCTTCGTGACATCCTTGTAAGTGGAGTTGAAGAGTTCCCTATAATAATCAGGTGTCATCTGCTCCAGCTCCTGAGGGTCCCATGCCGTATTCTCGTCCTGTTTCGTGTTGGACGAACCGGGGAGGGGATCGGCTGCCGTTGCCTTTTCTTTCTGCTGCTGGCTCTGTTGTTACTACCGCTGTTGCCTCTGCTTGAAGCTTTTGTTTGGTGTTAACTATGGCCAGTCCTCCTGTGGTTGCGTAGACTGGTTTTGGCTCGTCTCCTGGCCCCTTTCCTTCCTTTTGCCCGGAGATTGAGTCATGGGATTTCTCCCATCGGGCTTTATTGTCGGTGGGTTTGTTTTCGAAGCTTTCGGTGGTGTCGGAGTGTTTTGGGGAGCTTTGGACGGTGGAGTTTCCTTATATCCCCCCGAGAACCTTTAACAATTCTAAAGTGTCCCTGAAAAGCGCTTGGGTTCTACGGGCAACTCCGTCTTCATTATCTTCCCCTTCGGGCGTTGGGGAGCTGCCCTCATGGGGAGTAGGTATTGGGTGACCGGATGGGGGCTGGGAGCTGGGAGACTGGGGGTGCCACGGGCTGTGGACCACCATTATTGCCTTCGGCCTCCTCGTCTCCAACTTCTCTCTGTTCATCTGCTGGGAGGCTGTCCTCGTGGGATGCAGGAGTGGTGGGGTCTTCTCCGGCCGACCAGAATTGAGACGGAGGGGGTTCTTTGGGAGGGGTCCCCCCGAAAGTTGGCCATTTCCCTCGTCAGCTGCCTTTCTGGTCCCTTTCATCTTGGGATTGTCCTCTTGGGGAGCCTGGGCGGGAGTGCTTTATGCGACCGACGAGGATTGAGGCGGAAAGGGTGTCGCAGGATGTGCACCACCCAGTGGGCAGCTTGTTCCATCGTCAGTCGCTTCCTTGAATCCCCCGTCTGGGGAGTGGCCCTCTTGGGGAGCCAGGGGCTGGATTGGTTGCCCTCCTTTAGCTAGATTTGCCTGGGTCACCGTGGTCTGTGGCCCTACCCTGGCCTTCTCCTCCTCATCATTCTTCTTGGTGGGTGCTCCCTCCGATCGGGATTACTCGAGGGGGCCATGTGTCGCATCTGGGGTGGTATACGCCTTTTCCCCGGCATTGTGAAAAAAATGCACCGGCCGCTGATGAGGACCAAAGTGTAGCGGGGGGAATAAGAAAAATGCAGGGAAATGAGGGGGGGTGAAGTCAGAAGCAAAAGTTGTTTGACCTCCCCTCATGAGGATGTCAGATGAGTAAGCTCAGATCTCCCCTTGCGGCAGGAGAGCAGCGAAGGAAGACGTAGTGGGAGCTAGCGGCTCAGAGTGCCACGTCGCAATTAAGAGGGAGAGGGGATAGACATCTCTGCCCAGAGAGAGGAGCAGAAACGAAACACCCGCCCTACATACGTCACCCTACCCACAAACAATCCCAAGGAAGCGAGAAAGAGAACCCGGTCTGCTCAATCCACTGGGAGAGCAGCAAAGGATGACAAAGTTTGGGGCTGGCGGGTCAGAGTGCTGCACAGGCAATTAAGAGGGGAGAATGTAGACCATTTCAACCTCAGAGGGGAGGAGGAAACGAAGTACTCAACATAAAAAATTCTCAGCTACCAAAGAAAGTTTTGTCGGTCCCGAAAACAACAAACTCCCAAAGAAGAGATCGGTTTTCGGGTCCACACTACCACACAATGACGTCGGTCATGGGGGAGCGAAAAGGGTCCAGACTCCCAAAGAGGGGGTCGGTCCCACTAACAAAGGTTAGTAAAATCACAAAAGTGACTAAAGTGAAAGCCTTAAACTTGACCTGTGGGTCAAGTAGCGTACCTCTTGAAAAAAATAAATAATGAGGTAGCTGGGAGAACAGATACTACACTTTGAGATATTAAATCTTTTATTCAGGAAAATTGAACATGAACAAAAAACTTAGGCACAAGGCCAACTCAAAAGGGGGGGTGGGGGTCGTTGGTCATGCTTGTCACTCTAGAACTAAACAAAAGTTTCTTTTAGCTAGAATCTTCTTTCACCATAATACCACATTCGCCCTTTCGTACTTGGGGACGTCCTACTTAGCACCCAATTTTTAAATCATTTTTATTAGCGTGTAAAAACAAAAAAGATAACAATAAAGGTCATACAATAATTCATTGGTGTCGAGGGCGGGAAAAAAAATTCAAGTAGTGATTAGAATGGCCCTCCCAACCCCGTCTAGTTGATAGACTGTCCGTTCCACTTTGGTTTGTAAAGGAACCTGAGCTCCTGCGGGCCGGTCTCTAAGTGGGGATGCTCTCTAGATGGGATAAAATGTAGAAAAAATGGGGGGGGGGATTAATGATTGATTTCTTTCTCTCCAAGATGGGCGAAATTTAGAGATAGAGGTGAAAAGAAAAAATTGCAATTAGGTGGGGATGGGGATCTTCGAGGCTTCCTAATCGGGAGGAGGGGCGGTGGAGCACTCACTCAGCTAGCTAAGAGGCTAAGAATAAAATTACACTTGACGGAACTGCGCGTTCCACACCTAGGCAGGGAACACGTATTCAAATTTGACTCCTTTTCGTACACATAGACTTGCTACATGTATCCATTTTCTGTCAAATGCCGCGCGATGCAGCCTTCTTCTATCAGATCTGATCTTCACCCATAGTTGGTGTTTAAAGAAAGCGATCAGATCCTGATCAGAAAAAGAGCCCCCCCCCAGCCATCTTGCAGACGCGACATCCAAATCACCATTTTCGCCACGCCCAGGATCGTTATGTAGATAATTGGTCTTTCCCTGTCCCACGGCGGCCTCACGTTGTCAGCAACATTGGATACAGTAATCGGGCGAGGATGCTCGGGATCGATGCGAGCCCTCACGTCGCTGACATATCACCAGTACTGGCAGAGTTCGCGGCAATCGAAGAAAGCGTGATCAGTCGTCTCTACGGCTGTTATTCCCCAACGGAGACAAGCAAGCTACTCCAAAAAAACAGAACTGCATTGTATGTTGTTAAGTGGAAATGTATTTCAGGTCAGAGAGAACTCCGAATTATTCAGATGACTCGAACCTTGCACACAACTCCACATGGAGCGGATCTCACTCTGCTGTCAACCCAAGCGCGCACATAGCGGATCGTCGGTGCCCCCCTCACTAGATCCCTATGGAGTTCCCTACGCGTAGTAGTCACAAGGTCGCTGGACCTTGGTAGTCGTTTTAGCGCGGCTCGGCACTCTTCCAGGAAGGCTGAATCTCCTCGCGGCCTGCGACGACTCCTGGTAGAGGGGTCGAGAATGAGGTCGGGAAAGGCGGCAGTAATCGCAGGGTGCCATGGTTGCTCCTCTTGAAGGTAGTGGTCCAGGAAGGCCAGCCTCTGGGCGTCTCTATGACACTTCAAGTCCAGCATTCCCAAACCTCCCTCACACGGACGTTGAATGCAGACCTGTCTGCTCACCCAGTAGCTTCCTCTGTCCCAAAGGAGCGAGGACAAGAGTTCAACAGGATCTTTTAGGTGTTGTGCAGGCAGGGGAAGTACGGCCAGTCGGTAAAGGATTAGAGGGAAGACTATGTGGCGCACACCTCGGCTCTACCCTTTAAGAAAAGTTTCCTAGGAAGCCACGAGTTGACCGCAGCCTCCACCTTTGACCATACCTTCGACCAATTCTTATCAAGCTGGAGACCCGGTCCGCACCACACACCAAGGCCATCCGTCCAGCTGAAGGGCGCCGGGGGGTTGCGTTGCCACTCCAGACGCCCAACCACAGTCAAACCGACTTACTGCGGTTTATCTTGGCACCGTGATTCTTTCGTACCGTGCGAGTGCCCCCGACATGATCTCAATGTCTCTGAAACTCGACGCGAAGACCGTGACATCATCAGCGAACGCGGATACCTTGGCAGCTGAGCCGCCAGGCAGAGCTATTCCACGCAGGGCCGAATTTGTTTTCCATACGTCCCAGCTTGCGGAGCAGAGTCTCCAAGGCCAGGACATAAAGTAGGGGCGACAGCGGACAACCCTGACGAACCGACCGAGAGATAACAAAATGTTTCGAGCGCTTTTCTTTGACTTGCACGACAGCCGTGGACTGTTAATACATCATGGAGATCCACTTGCAAAACCGGCGGCCTCTAAGAAAGATGCCAGGAAATGATCGTCGACCCTATCGAACGCTTTGGACTGATCTAAATTGATCAACGCAGCTTCTGTGTCGTTATCTATTCGCCCCTCTAGGATCGTGCGGATCAGGTGCAAGTTGTTCTGAATCGATCTCCACTTCACAGCGTAGTTCTGTTCCGGTTCAACCAACTCGCCGATAACAACTTGCAGCCGATTCGACAGGACCTTGACCAAAATCTTCAACTCTGTGTTAAGCAGAGTTATGGACCTGTAGTTGTCTAAATCTTCCCCTCCATGCCCGTCACCTTTCTTCAGCAATGTGATCGGTCCCTCGGAGACTTGCCCTGGGATGAATCCCTGAGCAAACCAATGATTGAACACATTCGACAGAAGAGGCAGAAACATAGGCGACAGCCTCAAATACAGTTCGTATGGCAGACATCGAGTCCCGGCGATCTGTCACAGCTGACCTGTTCAGCGCAGTAAAGACCTCCCGCTTCGTCACCCGGCCCTCGCAACTAGTTGCTCTAGCCACCTCAAGGCGGAGAGAGTCGGCCAAATAATCGCTAAACTTTTTTATTTTTGCTGGTATGCCTAGGAAGCCTTCTTTTTTGACCCGCATTGCTACAGTATAAATTCCCAGGTGGACACCATTTTTTGGAGCGTGCCGGGTCCATCCGCTCCACCTCTCCATAATTACTGAGGAAAGCTCCCAGCAGCTCTGTGTGTAGATCAGCAGGAATATTGAATATTTGTACTCGGATTCTCCTCCTGCCCCGATACTCTGGCAGTAACTTGATACCTGCGCATTTAAATTTTGTGCATGAGAACTTTTCTGCTTCATCCTTGTTGGGGAGCAGTACGTCCCACATCGCAAAGCTCCTCTGATGTATATACTTGGCGGGTATATTCAGTTTCTGGAGGAGCTCTGCCATTTCCTTTTTTTTCATCCCCTTGAGCTGATTTGCCCGGATGTCCGAAATGATGAAGGGCAGGATCTTGTCCTCCATCGCCCACCAGTCTCCAGGTATTGTCTTGAGGACGTTCCCCTCAATATATTCCTTGTACTTGGTAAGGTACAAGTCTTTATATTCCTGTGGGGGGAGTCTCTTGTCAGCGGTTTTACCCCATGCAGATCCCTCTAGTGTCTTGGGCGAGGGGTCTTTTGTGGGGTTAAAAGATCGTTCTGCTGTCTTGGAGGTGTTTTGTGAGACAAGTTTCCCTTTAGGGGTTAATTCTCCCACGCTTTGCTTAGGTGTCTCCAGTACAGCTCCCTTATTTGGGGAGCTTCCATTTGGGGGAGCATCCCCCTTCATGATGTCTTTTGAGGCGGCTATCTCCTTGCCAGCGTTCATTTCTGGGCTGTATGTATGACTCTTCTTTTTTGGTAATGCCCGGTGATGTCTTTTGGGGCTGTTGACCCTTGGTTTGGAGGATCTCGTGATATTTTTAAAATATAATTATCCACTGACACGTGTTTCGTCGTCTACGACTCATCAGAGTGGCTGTATCTAGCGAGATTCGAAATCGGGACCCAACGGTAATGAGCCTAAACCCTTACCCCTGGACCATCTCGCCAACTGTCATTGGTAATGTATATATAGAGACACTTGCGTGTTTCTTAAATGTATGTACTAAGTCCGCAGGACACGACATGTTATATAGTCGCCACATTTTGTCTACTTCATACTAGGTTTATAAACTAACTCTGTGTTTTCATTGTGTGTACACCATTGTCGATTCACAATCACGATTCAAAGGTATCCATACATATATAATTATGTGTGTGTTTAACACAAGCATAAACAGTTTACAAAACATATGTATAATTAAACAAGCAAATGCTCAATAAGCTCAGCATGGTGGGTAGGGAGGATGTGTACTTATATAAAAAAGAGCAGACCTTGATCTACGCAGCGCATAGACAAAGGCGACATACCTCTTTATTATTTTGATAGTTGATTTGTTTGCTGTTGATGATACTCGATTTTTTTTTATTCAATTTTCACCCCAAACAAGGCACAGTGCCACTTGAAGTAGGGGGCTACTATTAGGGAATTAATTTGCGGGGTCATTATGAAGGGAGAAGAGTAGAAAGATGTTTGTTAACATTACACTTGAACTTCTGCATATCATTGCAGTTGGGAAAGCAGAATCCCGGAAGGGAGTTCCAAAGACCCGCAGTTCTGGGGAAGAAACTATTGGAGTAAAAGGCTTTCTTGCACCTAGGGATCTCCACTGTAAAGGGATGAGACTTAGTAGCTTGTCGGGTTTGTCGGGGGTAGTTACGTCGGGGAGGTACAAGTGTTTGCAGTTCGTCAGAGCATTCACCATTAAAGTATTTGTAGAACAGGCAGAGGGATGCAACATCTCGTCGATGGGACAGAGGTTGAAGCCTAGATGACAGTTCAGGACCTATCAGGTTGGCGACTCTTTTTTGAACCCTGTCCAGGAGCGAGAGACAAGCAGCAGATGCACCAGCCCAGATGTGACAACAGCACTCCATACATGGGCGAATTGTTGCCTTATAGAGGTATAGGATACTGGCAGGCGTAAGTAGTTTTCTAGCACGGTAGAGGGAGCCAACCTTCCTTGCAGCAGCCTTGGCAATGCTCTCAATGTATCTATTCCAGTTCATATTCCCTGTAAACGTTAGGCCGAGGAGTTTAAAAGAAGTACTTTCAGGCAATGTGTTCTTGGCCATTGCTATTGGTGGTAGAGAAGGTTTCTTGTAGTTATTGAAGGAAACAAGCTTAGTCTTAGCAGCATTGAATGAGACCAACCATTTTTGTCCCCATTCCACTACGGATTGGAGGTCATCCTCTAGTGTTTCTGCCATTTTCTTGGATATGTGTTCATTTGTTTTCCCCTCATATCTGTTATAGAGAGTGGTGTCATCGGGAAATATACCCATCTCCGAAACAATATTATCAGGGAGGTCGTTTATGAATATCAGGAACAATAGAGGTCCAAGGATAGACCCCTGAGGCACTCCCGCATTTATGTCATATTGTTTGGATGTACGTCCGTCGAGGACAACTTGGATTTTTCTATTACTTAAGAAGGATTTAATTACGTTATGTATTCTTCAAATGAATTGAACAATTTAATAATGATATTCCACGCGAAGAAACACAATGACATTTTTTGTTATACTATAAACAAAACATCATTTTATTTTCAGCTCCATACACATGTTTTCACTAGTTCTTTATATCTTCGCCGTAAAGACCTTTTAGTTTACTAAGGACGTAAGTCCACAACCTCGCAAACCGAATCTCTCAACAATTAAAAACACAACTTTATTTTGATACGGTCACAAGCATAATATCCATCAGATCATCTCGTTTGTCCTCAGAAATTTATTACATTATCTCGTAATTTCCAAATGTAACATATATACTTTTTGTATATATTAACCTTTTCATTTTCTTTTTTTAACTATTTAACATCAATTTTTGTATCTACTGGCCAGACCATGCACACTGCATAGCTAAACTAACTAACGTACTCTATTCTTCCCATCATAGGGCCCCAAGTTGTTACAGGCTTATTAGTATCTTTATCGTTTCGACAGGACAACTTCTTTATTTACAATTTCTTAAGTTAATTTACTGTTGCAAATGTCCAAAATAGTGGGGAACTCTTTATTTCGTCTTTTGATGACATATTGTTTTTTAAAGGGAAAATGTTGTTCTATATTTGCAATAGCCTGATGAGTGTTATTAACAGCTCTATTCGAAACACTTAATGTTTGATGGTATTTTGACTAATGTTAAAAACGCAGTTCGGCTGCTGTCCAAAAAATACTAAAATTTCACAGGATGATACACTGTAGGGTTTGTGGAGACGGAAGTATTTTTGTTGAGATAAGTGATTTCAATTTTAATCATACTTTTTATTTTAGATTAAAATATTAATAACTCCATTTTATTTCGGTATTTAATTTGTGTATTTCTGTTTTATTAAATGCTAGCTTTTTTTCTCGTCCAATACCGGCTTCCATCTTATCTCGAAATTACTTAAAACGTCACCAACTTACTTTCGGAAGAACCCCCCCATCCGCCTTTCTTTTATATCGTAAGCTTCTTAAAACGTGACTAGCTTTAGTTCAGAATAAAATCACGCTTTTCTTTTAACGGTTAATTTAAAAAAAATGTTTTGAACGCTGCTAACTCAATTTCTTTCACTACAGTTTGCAATTTGGAGACGGAAGAATTTTTGTTGAGATAAGTGATTTCAATTTTAATCATACTTTTTATTTTAGATTAAAATATTAATAACTCCATTTTATTTCAGTATTTAATTTGTGTATTTCTGTTTTATTAAATTCTAGCTTTTTTTCTCGTCCAATACCGGCTTCCATCTTATCTCGAAATTACTTATAACGTCACCAACTTACTTTCGGAAGAACCCCCCTCCATCCGCCTTTCTTTTATATCGTAAGCTTCTTAAAACGTGACTAGCTTAAGTTCAGAATAAAATCACGCTTTTCTTTTAGCGGTTAATTAAAAAAAATGTTTTGAACGCTGCTAACTCAATTTCTTTCACTACAGTTTGCAATTTGGAGACGGAAGTATTTTTGTTGAGATACGTGATTTCAATTTTAATCATACTTTTTATTTTAGATTAAAATATTAATAACTCCATTTTATTTCAGTATTTAATTTGTGTATTTCTGTTTTATTAAATGCTAGCTTTTTTCTTTTTTTTCTCGTACATAAATGTTTTTTTCTACCGAGTTGATTGCAAAAATAGATTAGGAATTGTACTCATTTTTAGTTCGTGAGAGGGGAATCTATCACCATACTTTCCCTTAAACACGTCTGTTGGACTTTTATTAAGTACAATACTTAATATATATTTTTTAATGGAGAGTAGAAAACGCATTGTGGATGCGTTATCGGCAGCTCTTGTTACTCTCGCTTCTTCTTATTTGTCCCTCAGTCCTCATTTTTTAATGATTGATTTTTCTGACAAAGGGAGAAGAAAAAGCTATTTTCTAGGTTGGCAGTATTTTGTGCGAACAGTTGGCAGAGATGGCGGAAATTTTCTGTTTCTATGTCTATCCTTGTAGCCATGTCACTAGTAAGGGTGCCGGAGGTAAACATTTCATCTGGGCTGACGTTATCCGCCTGATAGTCAGGGACCCGAACCTTGGATTAACCACTAAGGAGGCTGTCCTATCAGCAGGTGCAAAGTACTGGAGCTGCTGTATTGCCATTTGGTGAATGGATTCTGGACCATGCAGTAGCTTCTGGTGGGGCCTCCCGATGCCATACTAGTGGGTAATTGTTACGGCTTTACCTTATCATTAGCTACAAAAAAAATTCTTCATTTCTTTTTCTCTCTTAGTTTCCCCTCTCTGTCCTGCTCTAAGTAAATCTGACGACCTAGTCCACAAATTTCAAAATTTCAACATGACAAGTTTCAAGAAAAAATACACGATTAAACCCGGTTCTCACACTTCCAACGTAGACCCCTACTACCATGTCTCCTTCTCCAACATCAGGGGTCTACGTTCTAACCTTCCAGAGGTTGAAACCCAATTACAGGAGACTAAACCAGACCTTTTATTTTTAAGTGAAACTGGCATTGGACAGGCTATTTCCCTAGAGTTCGCAATTAAAGGATACTCTTACTTAACTTCTAAATCTGACCCCCAAGATCGCCATGGGCATGGAATATGTGCCTATATTAAAGATAGCTTTCCATGTGGTAGGGACATCTCCAGGGAAGATCCTAACTTACCCTATATGTGCTTCCGGGTTGCTTTAGCTCACACTACGGCATTTTTATTTACTCTCTATCGCCCCCACAACAGCGGAGTTACTATCTTTAAAAGCATATCTGAGAAAATTGACCAAGTCCTATCTGCTTATCCTTCAGCTAACATTCACGTATGTGGAGATTTCAATGTTCACAACGTCGAATGGTTGACCCACTCAAACAAGACCGATGATGAGGGGAGGTTCTGTCATGATTTCTCCATTGCCTATGACCTCACTCAGATTGTTCAGGAACCCACCCGTGTGCCCGACAATGACGGCCAGTATGCGAGCCTACTAGACCTTTTTCTCACAACTTGCCCTGAACTATGTTCAGTTTCTGTTCTGTCGCCTCTTGGATCTTCCGACCACTCTGTTGTATCAATTAAGATAAAAATGAAATGTAATAAGTCCCCAGACGTACCTCTCCATCGTGCAGTATATCGATACACTAAGGCTGACTGGGATAGCTTCCGTACATTTATAACTGATCTACCTCTGCATTCCATATTTAAAAAGGATGTGTCCTCTATAGTATTAGACCTGACGGAATGGTTAATTGTAGGTATTGACCGTTTCATACCCTCGAAAAAGTTTCAGCAAAAACCTAACAGCCAGCCATTGTTCTCTCCAGAATGTGCTGCTGCCATTGCGCACAGAAATCACTTTTCCACTGTTTCCAACGTAATAGATGTATGGAAACTAAAGCCGCTTTCAGGACTGCCAGCAACCATTGTAAGAAAGTAATAAAGAGCGCAAGATGGTTTTATGCTCAATCTGTTAAGTCCAAAGTAGCTGAGCAGCGGCTTGGTTCCCACCAGTTTTGGCAAATAGCAAACAGAATTCTGAACAGAAGCGTGTGCTCCATCCCAACTATCATCAATGGACCTGAGGTAATCTCGTCAGCATCAGACAAAGCCAAACTCTTTGTCAAGAACTTTGCAGCTAATTCTACCTTTTGCGATCAAGGCCGCCAACCCCCAATATTTCCTCCTGTATCTGAAAACACACTATGTAGTATACGTATATCTGTACGTGATGTTGCCAAGCTAATCAAAAACCTTGATTCCAGTAAAGCAACTGGCCCGGACGGTATTCCAATTATAGTACTCAAAAAAACTTCAACCTGAACTAGCGCCCATACTTATTAAACTGTTTAAACGTTGTCTTAAGGAGAATAGTTTCCCATCTCCCTGGAAAATTTCATCAGTATGCCCTATATTTAAGAATTCGGGTGATCGCTCATCCCCCTCTCAGTACAGGCCAATAAGTCTCCTGTGCGTCATGAGTAAGTTGCTGGAATTTGTGTTAAATACAGAAGTAATCAACCATCTCAACAAAAATAACCTTCTTAGTGACACGCAATATGGTTTCCGTTCTGCTAGATCTACAGCAGATGTGCTTACAGATATATCTCATAGGATTAGCAAATCTCTTGACGGAGGAAACCTTTCTAGGGCAATTGCTCTTGACATATCTAAGGCCTTTGATAGGGTATGGCATAAAGGTTTACTTCATAAGATCTCTAGCTATGGTATAGCTGGAAATGTATTCTCAATTTGTAAATCATTTCTTTCTGATAGGTTCATAAGAGTAGTAGTTGAGGGGCAAAAATCAGAAGCCCACAGTATTAATGCCGGTGTCCCTCAGGGGTCCATCCTGGGCCCAACTCTTTTCCTGATCTACATTAATGATCTTACAAATCACATCCTTACATCATTTGTAGACATTTATGCTGACGACACTACCATTTATGGTAGCACATCTAAGACAGTAAACGACCAAGTTCTCTCCAATTCTCTCTCCTCTGATCTTGAGCATGTAGTACAATGGGGAAAGGAGTGGCTGGTTACTTTTAATGCATCTAAAACCAAGCTTCTATCTTTACATCATCAACATTCTGATCCCCATCTGGCATCAATTGAAATGAATGGCTCTCGTCTTCAGGAGGCCTCAAGTTTTGACAAGCTTCTGGGCTTGACCATTACTCCTGATCTTAAATGGAACACGTACATCAAATCTGTTGCCAAGGCCGCTGGAAAAATGGTGGGATCTTTCTATCGATCCAGAAGATATCTCACTGATGATGCAATTCTCTATCTATATAAGAGCCAGGTACGTCCAAGGATGGAATACTGTTGCCACATCTGGGCAGGAGCTGCTAGAAAGGACTTGTCCTGCTTTGATAGAGTTCCAAAAAAGACTTCGTAGCCTCGTAGGAGATGTCCTTTTCTCCTCCTTGCAACTCCTATCTCACAGAAGAGATGTTGCGAGTTTGTCTCTGATGTATCGTTATTTTCATGGAAAGTGTTCGACTGAGCTTCAATCTATGGTCCTCCCTCGCCAAACTTTCACAAGAAACACTCGTCTAGCTGTAAACACTATCAATAATTCCCCCCACTCTTTATCTGTGCCTAAACCTAAACGTAGATTCAATGAACAAAGCTTTTTTATTAGAACTGCACGCTTGTGGAATTGTCTTCCGTTTTCCTGCTTTCCTGCTGACTACAATATGGTTGTCTTCAAGTCTAACGTAAATAAGTTCTTGATGAGCCGTTCCACATAAGTTATCAAATTTAACAAATTTTCATTACTAATGATTACTATATTGTCCAATTTCTACTGTACACTCTTTAACCCTTATACTTGAGTGCCTCCTTGGCCTTGATAATGTGTTGATACCTATGAAAAAAAAAGAAAAAGTCCAATGTGAACAAGTTCTAATTGAATCGTCCCCCTAAGTAATTCAAGTTACAAAATTCCCACTGTTTACTATGCTAAAATCACAATGACTAATGTATACCTATTAACCCTTATCCTCGAGTGGCCTCTATGTAAAAAAAACCCTTATCCTCGAGTGACACCCATGTAAAAAATATATATATATTAGAGACTGTGTGTATTCACCATTTTTGCTAAACATGCATCGATGAGAAAAACATGTAAGAATTGGATTCAACGTTTGTTCATAGTCTATTGGAAAACCAAATCTTCAACGATTTGAAGTCTTGTTTGCAATTGTTTCAATGCCATAAAAATGGTTTTTGCATCAATATTTGTCTATGGACAAAATATTGATTAAGTACTATAATTCGGAATCGACTGGACAGTAAGCTGAATGATCAGCAGCAGATTTAAACCATCAAAAGCAAACAAAGGCGCAAATATGCGTTGCCCATTGTATTTTTAGACGTGCAAGATAGTTTGCGTATTGATTACATTAATACTATATTTGACGGTTTCAAAAATTGTATCAGTCATGAACAAAAAAGGTACTCTTTAACCAAGACTATGCATCGTGTCACATATTAGCATGAATTGTATTTTGAATTTCTTCTGCCTTCAAAATAGTCTCAAGATTGTCCCAATTTCGGTTACATTGTGTGCAAACCTAACCAAAATTTCTCCAAGGAAAGCTATTTGCTACAGGCATGCACACGCGCGCGCACACACACATACATTAGCAAAGCTGAATATAAATATTTTCTTTAAATTTCGAACATATAAAGAGAATTCAAATCTTAATATAATAGAGAGAACGATTGGAGAAATAGTTCAAGATTATAAATTGTTGGCAAAAAACAAGTTTGTTTCATTTCGTTCAATATATTTCCGTAATTTTTTTTTTCGGCATAATAAGAAAATTTTCCGAATTTTTAGGGCCTAACATCTTCAATTCAAGTATGACAAAGATGTCGTTAATTTTTTTTTCTGCTTTTCATAAAAATCTTCATATAAAAGTCGAAAATATTTGGGAGCTGAACTTCTCAATATAAAATAAATGTGAATTGCGACGTTTTGAAAAGTCACAAATGAAGAATGTTATACGTCAACGACAACGACGACGATGACGAAGGAGAATCTTAAGTTTCCAAATAATCGAGTCTATTTTCTAATGATTTGTTCCGATACAAAAAATACGGAAAGAATTTAAAAGAAATATGCAGTGTAAATAAAATCGTTAGCAAAAAAAGAGTTCGTTTTATTTCGTTCAATAAACTTTTTTATTTTTTTTCGCCAGAATAATGATAAAAAACGCAAATATTTGACAACTGACCCTTTAAATTTAATTATGACGAAGATGTTCTCGTTGTTTTGTTTTATGCTTTTAGGAAAAATCTTAATAAAGAAGTCGCAAATATTTGTGGGCTAAACACTTTACTATATAAATATATATATATAAAATGCTTTATTTTGAAACAGCAGCGATGTACACGCAGTGTGTTGACGACGGCGACGACGACTACGTAGAAGGACCTTATAGTTGATAGCGTATTTGAAACCTTGTATTAGAAAGCTAGTAAATCGGTTGTTTAAGGTTCTTTTAATGATCTTTCATCTTAACGTGTTTGTAATGACTTATGCATTAAATGAACTTGACTGCTGGCGTAAAAATATGTCTCTTAGTGACACCATATTTTAAATTTATTAAGCGTTTGTCTATAAAGCTAATGAACTCCATTCCGGAATATGAGAATTTTCAGAACTCAGCCAATCAGAATAGGCAGACTTTCGCTAGGGAGAGTTTATTATTTCTGAATCGGAAACTGAAAATGATATGTTATGTCTATGTATCTATTAGCCCATTACGGTCGGTGTATTTAGAGTATCTGTGGAACATGTATAATTGGTCCTGGTGACACTGGTAGCAGTGGAAGGACTAAATATTTAGAGAGAAAAATAGGGATCTCTTCCTCTAAGGATGTTGCGATGGTAATGGGGTTTCTCGTCATATGCAATGCAGTATTATTATCACAACAATGTGTCTATAATGGTGGTCGAAAGGGTAGATATATTGAATTTGTATGTTTCCGTATACTAATTTAAAATATATTCATTGTATAAGAAGTTTTCAGTAAATATTATATAACATACTTTTTAGAACATTTTTTTCTTACAGTACGCTTGTGGAAATAATACAATTGATTTTTCCTTATTTTGCTTCATGGATTACGTCATATACATATATTTAAGTGTTAGCAAACTCTCAGTAAAGTTTGGTGTTTTTACATTCTTTATTGAATTAGATCTTACGAAGGTGCCTTTTTGTTCTTTAAAATTTTGTATTCCCAATAAATTTGTCGTAAATTTTAAATTGGCAGAATTTAATTTCAAATTTTAATTTATGTACATATATATATATGTGTATGTGTGTGTGCGTGTGTGCGTGTGTGTGCGTGTGCGTGTGTGTGTA
The DNA here is from genome assembly GCF_053919585.1 of Euprymna scolopes. NCBI lineage: Eukaryota > Metazoa > Mollusca > Cephalopoda > Sepiida > Sepiolidae > Euprymna > Euprymna scolopes. Next base: position 141,941,495 of record NC_136486.1, read on the forward strand.
AATGAAAATTTGAAATTTAATTCTGTTAAGTAAAAATTTGTTATTTATATTCCTGAGTTCTACAAAACAGATCTGAAGCTTATATAGGCCAATATAGTATGAGCATCATATCAAAGTTTAGAACATTTGTCCTTATTACTCAAATAATATAAGATTTAAACGTGGTAATTGAAATGGAATATCCCACAAGTAATGAGTCAGATATATAGTTTTAAATAAATCAAATATAGATCGAAATATTGATTATAAGGATTTTTTTCTATAATTAAACAGAATAAGTTATTTTGTATCCATAATTAAGAAAGAATGAGTAACATCGTGTGGATGGTTTCGCATGGGCACATGTTATTTTAGTGAGAAAATTGAACTTGTATTCCTAACTCTCTCTCTCTCTCTCTCTCTCTCTATATATATATATATATATATATATATATATATATATATATATATATATATATATATATATCATTAATTAGCATATAAAGAGACAAGTACTTTAAAAAGAGAAACTTAGGGAAGAGGACTATTTTATTTAAGGCTGCTAAGAGAGTTTAATATTTGTCACAGCTTGTTGCCGGTGCTATTGAGGAGTTCCGTTTTTATTCGGGAATAACACTTACCTAAGAAATACATTATTTGAAGTGTTTCTTGATACGTTCCTATTGTATCTCTTATTTATCCGGCAAAAATAAATTCTCACATTCTTTAATACGTTCGAGTACCACTTATGAAATACCGTAAGTCAATCAATGATAAAGTAATAAGATATGCAGTTCGAAATAAAACAATAATATTATCGGATTGAAAATAATTAGTGAAACGAATAAGGTTTGATTAGTTTAGAGCAATTATTTTATAATAAAATATATTTAAGATTACTCTGTAATTACTAACAATAGCAAAAACACTATGTTACCTCGTATTGCGCAAATGGTATGTTCTACGAGTATTCAAAAATACTCTAACTAGACAACCAAACACAACACAAACACAGAAAGTTCTTTGCGAATGTGGACACTCAACATGTATTTGCTGTGAGGATTTGGCAGCGTAAACAAGAAGTTAGCCTCACAATGGAAATATGGAAAGAGTTATAAAAAAGATTAGCAATACATCTGTTGAGGGAAACAGGTTGTATGGATGAGAAAGAGATTATGTCTACTAGTTTTATTTTTATGTATTATGAATGCAGTGTACTTAAAGTCAATATTTAATGAAATACATGCTAACATGCGGCATTGTTTATTGTTTATGTTTTATTGTTTAGCTAGATTAAATAGGCTACGTGTACGTCTGATTCTTCAGCCGTAACGATGCAATCAATTACTGTGTGAAAAACACAGCTGCATGGGATGAAAACGAATAACCTTCAGTAATTGCAATTAAAATCTGGACAGTCTCTTACTTCTAGACCAATTATAATCAAACACTTCATTAAATAAAACCGGAGTTTAATCATAAAAACTTTTTTATTCATTCTAGCCTTTTAATGAAGATAGATTTCTTTGAATACGTATTGATATGAATACTTTTACTCTTAGTTTATGGCAAAGAATTGAAGTATCTTTCGAATTATTAGAAAATGCATTGCGATAAGTAATGGTTTAATTTTAACCATACGTTATAGCGTTAGAAAATTAATCTATTTCAGTGCCTCTATATCAAGGGACCAATAGAGACCCGGATCATACAGATTGTAATTTAGGAAAAAAAACAAGAAATGTCCGAAGAAGATTTACACGGAAGAGAAAACTGTGTGAAAAACTAGCGACACTAACGCACACGAATGCAAATGTTTAGGTTTAGAGTAAGGTGTCTGTTTGTTTAGGGTTATGGATTGTTGTAAGTTAAAATAGAGTTGATGTTAAGAGAAATATATATATATATATATATATATAAATATATATATATATGCATAATAGATAATATATACATTAATAAGTAAAAGCAACATATATATATATATATGTTGTTTTTACTTATTAATGTACATAGTCAGCTTGTGTAGTGAAATAATGTTAGACGCAATTCTATGTGAATCCATCTATGCTCTTCATCAGTAAAGCTTTACTTTTATACTCTATGTTTAAAAAAACTACGTTTGCAACCCCGTATTATTTATATGGTTCTATCCGTTTAAATATCGAGTTATATATTTGACGAACATCTGTAAAAACTTGGAAATGTCTTCTCATTTTCGAAGCGGAAATTGATACACGGTGTTTATTGAATCAATCACTCGTCATTGCATAACGCTTCTATTTGGGCTGACTTTTGAGGTCTACTTATTTGTTAATATTGCGGTGAGAAAGTTAAGAAAAATACTTTAACAACTTAACATGATAGACTTACCAGGTAGTGAAATTACACGTAATCCCCTTAAATATAGAACGCCTTTTTAACAAAAAGTTTTAAACGATTATTTCTTATTACTATACATGCAATGGTTTATGCGTGTTCTGATTATAGAGAAATAAATCACTAATTCGGTACTGCATCATAATAATATGTAAAGTTGTCAATTAAGTAATTAGTGTAAATTGCTAAAAAATTCCTTTGCTATGAATTTTCTCAATAATTATTATTTAGTAGTTACGTTGGTTTTCACATATCCGACCCCAATTGCTGACTCCCGTTAAATATTTGCCAGGCCTGGTATATGTATCGCCATGACGTGTTAGCATTTAAATGATATTATTTTCAATGGTGATATCCAATTTGCATACTTATGTATTTTCCCAACACTACTGCTATAATTACTACTAATAATATTACAACTACTACTACTATTAATAATCATAATGATATAAAGGAAAATAATATTTTAATTATGCAAAACGAATGTCTTGCAGTTCATCCATTTTCGAATAAAACTGATGTAGAATAAATAGTACTAGCCGTTATGGCCCCTCATACGCACACACATAGATAAATGTATTTTCCAAAAACGTAATGAATAGTCAAGTAATATTAATGTTCCAACAAGTGTTTTCAGACATGTTCTGTATAGTAAAATACATTACATATTAAGATGCTGTTTTTTGCGTGAGTTATTTTATCTACGGTGCGTATATGTAAACAAACTGAAAATTGGGACATAAATCGTCGGCATTTCTAAGGTGTATTATTTTGATATTACTACGAGAACAATGACATTAATTAAAAATAGCACTTGCATACACACTGTCTGGAAAAAATGTTCTAATTTGCCAAAAGCATATATAGATACAAAGGTTTACAAAGACTCCCATAGATAGATATATTTAGAGAGAGAGAGAGAGAGAGAAAGAGAAAAAGAAAGAAATCTGAATAGTAGTCTATTTTTCTCTCTTCCTCTCTCTCTATATATAGGGAGAGAGAAAGAAAGAGAAAGATATATAGACGAACATGTCAGACAATAAAACAATTACTTAAAACCGGCTGCAAGTATAGAAAATATTTGAAAAATAAAATTCGCATCACCCCAATATTCTAAACGGTTGAAAATGCCTGAGTGGAACTTTAATATTAGACACTTTATAAATAACGAACGGTGGTGCCAGCGGGCATGATTTTTTGAATCCGCATCCGTTTCTATTCTATAGATTCGCTTCATTAGATTCCTTTGTTCACATCATGTTTGCCGCCATAGCAAATTATAATTTTGTATTCATTAACGAGCAACTATTGCTATACGTACATCCGTGTCCTCATTCATAACTAGCACACGAGTTCTTTGTTTGCTATATGCAGGACACATTTCTCATTGCGTGTTTTTCTTTTAACAAAAACACAACACTGATAGGGAAGAAACGTCAGAGGGAATTCGTTTGTTATTATCCTTGCAGGAGGAGGGGCTGCGACTCTGCCTGATCGTAGAATACGCTTAAATCTGCTATTTTAATTTTCCAGATTTCGTATATATTATTATAGAATCAGAAAAACGTATTTGGGTTCCATCAACTTGAATCGAAACCGAAAGCAAAACTGTAGCACTTAAAGCCGATAGCATTACAACTGTACCAACGTGACACGCAGATAAACTGATTTGAAATAAATTAGGATGCATGTACACAATGTATAACGATTTTTCAAAGTTTAACCCTGTTTTGACCCTTAACAACAATTTTGACCGGCTAAAGATCATAAAAGAACGGATCATAAAAAATCCAATCATTTGAGACCCCTAGCGCCGTTCTGAGACTTTTAATTTCGGAAAAGATAGAGTTTGAAAATATGGAGACACACAAACAGACAGACAAGCATAGTAAGTTTTAGAAATTAGACTAGTAGGAGGACGCCTGGATTTGCCTGGTCGAAAATACGCTTAATTTTAATTTGCCCAAATTTCGTATATATTATTATAGAGTCGTGATTTCAAAAGTAAAAAAAGGTATTTGGATGCCATCAGCTTGAATCGAAACCGAAGTAAAACTGTAGCAATCAAAGCTGATGGCGTTACTAATGTACCTACGTGACACGCATATGAACTGATTAAACATTAAAAACAAAGGAGACTGTTTATACTGTTTAACGATTTTTCAAATTTCGACTCCGTTTTGGCCCTTTAAAAATGTTAACCGAATAAAGACCCATAAAAGAACAGTCCATAAAAAGTCGAGTCATTTGAGACCCATAGTGGCTCTCTGCATTTTAGTTTCGGAGGAGATAGAGTTTTAAAATATGGAGGCAGACAAACATAAAACTTTATATATATTAGACTATAAGTATTTACATTTTTATGAGACGCTATTTAGTCGATGGTTTGGTCTGTGGTATTTGTTTTATAATTGCATTTGCATAGCTAAAAGCGTATACTCAATATGAGCTTTTAATCATGTCATGATTAAGTTCGACACAAGGTCAAATATTGTTATGATAAAATGGGGTTACAAAACTAGTCCAACATTTTGCGAATGTGAAAAAGACCATATAACGCAACATTGGTTTGTCTGCACGTTCTTCCCAACAGGTGCAGCTTAAAAGGATTTTAAGTATTCAAGAATATTGGAAACGCCTACCGAAAACTGTAGAAAACTAATGTATGGTCATATTTTTCAAACACACTCAAAGAACAAGCGTCTGAAACAACTATTCGCTGTATTAGTGTTGAATCTAACATTTTTCTTTGTCATAATAAACTTTCTGAAAAATCTTCTTCTTAAATGCATTACGTTTTTGTAACTTTTGTTTCCTTGTGTTCATATCGTTTGATTTGCACATGCCAATCTATCGTGCAACCCTTGCTTATTGTATATTAATTGTAGTACTCTGCACAAATATTTAATATAATACTTTGGGTTTAATAGAAAAGTAAACTTTTTCTTCCATGTAACTTACATAGAGCATTAGTTCACATAGTAAACACGTATGAAAATTATATTGAAACATATAAACGATTATTTACTTCTCATTACCACCATAGATCATGTGGAATAAAGAGGCTGAACATTTCTGTTATACAAGAAAACTTAACTATATGCACATATTAAATAATTGGCATTATTCTTTTAAATATCGTATATATGTAGATAATATTTTGAAATACATGTTAACAATTCATTTCATACTACATCAACTAGTACTTAATGGTTACGCATTCATTCGGGTAGGAAGTGATAACTGCTAGTCAGAAGATACGAACTCACTCATAAACCCCCTTACTCAAAAAACTAGTAGCTTCCCCATTCCACGGGAAATTAGCACGGAAAATAAATGAAAGTAAATTAAGTACGCAAAAAAGCCATGTGGGCGGGAATTAACAATAATCAGTTGAGAGAGGTATATAGGAAAAAAACAATGTAAACGCTGTTTGTTTTATAACAAAATGAATGAATAATCTTAATCAAAAATTCACAAATTTCAGAGAAGTATCCGAGTCTTATTCTGTTATCAAGATGTCTTAATTAATACTATAATTAATTAATAGACTGAAGTTTATACATGTTTATTTTATTAAACAAATGTTAGATTGTCATCTCACTCAAATCACATTTGTGTAGGTGAGTCTCACTATGTTGGATTAGGTACGGCTTTGTTTCTGTGCAATTCCCTGAGGTTCACCCTCCCAGCCATTGTTTTCTTTCTTTGAGAAGGGGTTAGATTTTTGCCAATCGTTTGAGCCACACATACATGGTAATATTATCCCGAAAGTCGGAATTCTCTTCCTCCACGATGCTGGCTTTTCTAATCCCACTTACGTCCTCTTTTGTCACATCATCCTGCCATGGGAAGGAGATAAATTTTGTAAAAGATATATGATTAAATTATTAAAAATGTTTTTAAATAAAGTGCGACTCTTAAGTTTATTACCAATTAGACATATTTGCATTTTATTCCTTTCATTTTATTATAAAAGACTACAGGTTAAAACATAAAAAAATGAGCTTTGCTCACCAAAAAGGTATCACAAATGTAAGAGGGAATGACCGAACAAATAGAAAGAAAGAGTGACACGCATTTAAGTAGTAAAAACATTTTATCTGCCATTTTACCTATCCTTGTATTAAGTAGGGAAAACACTGACTTACCTCGTTTCACTGCAACCAATTAACGAACTGATTGTTCAGCGTTAAAATCTGAACTGAGCCAGTTTAAGCGGTCATATATTAGTGACCTAATACGCAAGCAAAGTACATGCGACTTTAAACGCATGCATAGATATATTGTGTGTAAAAGAAAACAACATGCATATATGCTGAATATAATAAGCTCGGAAAAGAACATGCCAAATAATAATCTATGAAGATAACAATTATTTGCTATATTTTCAGGATATATTTCTCGGTTTCTGATTTGTATCTTCTATATTTCTATTTGTATCGTTTGAGCTTTCTCTGAGATTCAATGTTATGTTTCGTATTTTGTAATATAGCTTGTCAAAACCAGAATATCTTCTTCCAAAGATTCGCAATTAGTAACATTTTTTTTATTAACAATAATAGCAGGTAATAAGCATTCACTGGTTTTTCACCTGACCTACTTTCTACATTTACAACTTTTGTCACAGAATCTTTTAGTTTACCCTAAGATTTATAAAAAATGAATCTACATAATTGTAAAGAGTATTTTACAAAATATTCACCCACAAGATTTGTTGCATAAATAAACTTAAAATCAATCTAGTTACTAAATTGTGAAGTGTGGGGCTAGATAGTTACCATGGTATTTCTTATCTAAAAAAACATTGAATCGTTTACAGAGGAGGTTTTTGTTTGCACAAATGTGAGTTCATACTAAATATATTGTAATCCGAATATACATAGCTCATCTATGTAAATAGATGTTTCCATATACAACCTTATATACGTCCTCTTGGCCGCATCTGTCAGATCTTGGTTCATGGGACCATATTTTTTATATACACCTAGCTGTTTGTCGATCACGGCTCACACGACCATAAATGCAACCCAGCACGGCTACATTCTTAACTGTCTGGTGGTGGACCCCCAAAGATGACCAGGGTCTCACTGGTTACCTAAAAAGACAGCTCAACTGCTCAGGGAACGCGAAACGTACCTGACCCTAAGTCTATGTGGTAACTCTTATCTTCAGCTGGCCGTTCGTCGTCAGATACTGGGGCTGGGTTAATCATTCGTAGATGCACTGATGCATGGCTTGTATGCTGCCCTTCTCAGCTGCAATTTGGCATCGGTGCTGTAACAAGCAGTGTTTCAATTCAGCAATTCAAAAAATAACTCTGAGAGCATTTCTTATGAACAAAAATAATTATTTAAAAACAAATCTTCATTGTTTACTTTGTACATGGGAAGCTAAGTTCTTTGAGTTATCAATGACTTTAATGCACGTTGCTACAACTAGGTTCATTTAGTCAATTTCCCAGATAGGAACAAATGCTTTTCAACTTACTTCTTTTTTTTATTTTTTTTTTACACGGGGTGTCACCACTTTTCAAGGCCCGAAAACCACTCAGGGATAAGGGTTATTGCGTGTACAGTAATCAATGAGATAGTATTGTAGTAATCATTAGTATTGAGGGTTTTGATAGAGTGTCTTGGGCGGTTTGTCAGGAGTTTGTTTATGTTGGACTTGAAGACGTCAAAGTTGTAGTCAGGTGGGAAACAGGCAAGCGGCAGAGAGTCTCACTGGCGTGCAGTTCTAAGAAAGAAGCTTTGCTCATGGAATCTACGTTTGGATTTAGGCACATATAAAGAGTGGGGAAAATTATTGACAGTAGTTTCAGCCAGACGGGTGTTTCTCATGAAAGATTGACGAGGGGGGCGAGGGATTGAAGCTCAGAGGAGCACCTGTCATGGAAATAAAGATAAAACAAAGAGAGGCTCGCAATGTCTCTTCTGTGGGAGAGAGGTTGCAGGGAAGAGAAAAGGGCATCCCCCACTAAACCACGAAGTCTATTTTGTACTCTGTTTTTACCAGCCCTGGCCACATGTGCAGCAGTACTCCATCCTCTGGTGTACTTGGCTTTAATACAGATAGAGAATTACATCATTAGTGAGAGATCTTCTGGAGCAGTAGAAGGATCCCACCATTTTCCCAGCGTCCCTGGCAACAGATTTGATGCACGTGTTCCATTTCAGATCAGGAGTAAAGGTCAAACCCAGAAGCTTATCAAAACATAGAACCCCCCACAAGACGAGAGCCATCCATTTCAATTGATGCCAGATGGGGATCAGAGCGTTTATGATGTAAATATAGAAGGTTAGTCTTTAATGCATTAAAAGTGGCCAGCCACCTCTTCCCCCATTGTACCACGCGTTCAAGATCAGAGGAGAGAGATAACTTTGACATTTACGGCCTTTGATTGAAGCCGTAGATGTTTGTGTCATCAGCATAGATGTCAACGAATTATTTAAGTATGCGTTTTGGGAGATCATTGATGTAGATCAGGAAGAGAGTTGGGCCCAGGATGGACCCATAGGGGACTCCAGCATTAATACTGTGGGCCTCTGATTTCTGCCAATCAACCACTACTCTTATGAACCTATCAGAGAGAAATTATTTAATAGTTGAGAAAACATTTTCAGTAATACCGTAGCTGGAAATCTTTTGAAGTAGGCCTTTCTGCCATACCTTATCGAAGGCTTTTGATATGTCAAGAGCAATTGCGCTGGAAAGGAAGCCTTTGTCAAGAGACTCACTAATCCTATGTGATATAAACGTTAGCACATCTGCTGTAGATCTTGATGAGCGGAAACCATATTGCATGTCACTAAGAAGGATGTCTCTGTTGAGGTGGTTGATTACTTCTTTATTTAATATGGATTTCAACAACGTACTCATGACACACAAGAGACTTATTGGTTTGTACTGCGAGGAAGATAACTTTTCACCTGGATTCTTAAATACAAGACATAATGGTGAGGTTTTCCATCGTATTGGAAAACACTTCCCCTTAAGGCAACGCTTAAACAGTTTTGTAAGTATGGGGGCAAGTTCTGGTTGGAGCTTTTTCAGCACTATAACTGGAATGCCGTCAGGGCTAGTTGCTTTACTGGAATCAAGGTTCTTGATTAGCTTGGCGACCTCACGCACAGATATTTGTATGTTGCATAGCGTGTTGTCTGTTATAGGAGGAAACACAGGGAGTTGATGGTCATTGTCCCATAGGGTAGAATTAGCTGCAAAGTTCTTGGCAAATAGTTTGGTCTTGCCTTATGCTGACGAGATGACCTCAGTTCCATTGATGATAGTTGGGATAGAACGCACGCTTCTGTTCAAGATCCTGTTTGCTTTTTGCCAGAACTGGTAGGAACCAAGCCGCTGCTCAGCTTCTTTGGATTTAACAGACTTTAGACTCAGTACATCTATTACGTTGGTAGCTATGGAAAAGGTGATTTCTGTGCGCGATGGCAGCAGCACATTCAGGGAAGAACCATGGCTGGCTACTAGGTTCTTGTTGAAATTTTTTGGATGGTATGAATCGGTCTATGCCTACAATTAACCATTCAGGCAGGTCTGATACTATAGAAGACACATCCTTTTTAAACATGGAATGCAGAGGTAAGTCAGATATGAATGTACGGAAGCTATCCCAGTCAGCCATAGAGTATCGATATACAGTACGGTGGAGAGATACGTCTCGAGACTTATTACATTCTCTGGAGGTTTGGCCCCCGGCCAACCGGGCGGGAGGTCAAAGCGATGTGCACTGCTCGATTCCAGCAAGCAAAAGTTTCCTATTTCTTAAAACACAATGGTTTTTATCAAACATCAATTTCAGTCACTCTATCTCATGATCTTATGAATCTCTTCTTTTTTTCTTTTTATTCCCTCTTTCCTTTTTCTTATCTCCCTTATCTCTCCTTTCAAACCAAATATATGCTTAAGTCAATTTATTTATCTGTCCAAACTAACTTATCAGCTAACTCTAGCATTTTTCAAGTTTCATTTCCATGAAAACTTTATTTCAAAATCATTTCCACCGTGTTATAAATCCAGACTTATTGCATGTCCAATTATTGCATATATTTAAAAAAAAAAACATATAAATAATTAGATTTATTGAATTAAACCTAAAACTCTACCATTCTTAATTTATTGATGGTTTTCCTTCACGATGGTTAAAACTTATTTCAACGAATTCTTACGGTGAATATGACTTAAATTCTTTCCCGAAGCTGTACTTACAACTGCACATTTCCTTTTCAGTTTTTCCACTTTTCACCTTGTACGTTATATATGCTATTATTTTACGTTATATCTGTTAATATTTTATTTCCATCATATTTGTTTGAAATGCGTATTCAATTGTTAACATTAATACCTCTGAAAACGATACACATGCAAAGAAATATTGTCGCGCCGCCAAATGGAAAACTTTTCACTAAGTGACCCCCCTCCCCCTAAATCAGCCCGCCCACTCTGAATAGATAGCATCTTGGTACCATAAGTGTCATTCGACCGTGCGGGGCCAAGAGAAACGACCACCATGTTTTTAGCCTCGAGTATCCAAGAAAAAATAACCAAAGCTAAGTAAAATTCCTAACTGCTTCGCATATAATTAAAGCTAATATTCTTTACATTTCCAGGCATATTGTAACCGATAATTTTTCTCCACTTAAATAGATCATTTCGCAGTTTACAATGCCATCTCACTTAATTAATAAGTCAATGCTATAGTAAAGACAAACTCGGTAAAAAAAAGAAGAAATTATGCTAATTTATTTAGAGGACATGAAAACTTTATTTAAGTACGATACATAATATAATCAGCCATCGAAAGGCAATTTTTTTTTTAATAAGAAAAAAATAAAAAATGTTAATAAGATATCAGTGACCCCCCTTCCTTATACACTGCCATTTCCTTTCCGAACCCCTGCTCCGAAGTTATGCTCTTGATCCATCATCTCATCAAAAGATGAGGGGCTCTTATGTCTTACACAGCAATTTATCAGTCTGTACTATTGTCTATAAACTGATATCATCAAAAATTAGATAAGCTGTTTTTAAATTTCCTCTCTTGAAAAAATTGCCAACCGAAATACAAACGGATTTTCCTTTGCGATAGAGGATAGAACTGAAGCAGTATACTTAATATGTACAATACGTGCGTACTAAACTAAACCACCTTCGCAACCTATATACAATCGACTATACTGAATCCTCATCAGCTCAAAACTCTCTGTATCCCCAGACTCTTAATTTCTCAAATCTTATATCACCAAGACATCCTTCTTAATTGATATAAGAATTCTCCTGAGCAGTTCAACATCCAGTGATCATATATCTAATCCTCATGAAATTGCTTATATCACCCTGAATATTACCTTAAATTTTCATTCTATCCCTAAGCTAAGTAGAACACCTAATAATATTCTAGTCAACTACTTTTTAAATTAGATAAACCCAGTTGCAATATTAGAAGTGATTCGTCCCTCACCTTGACTACGGACTTGTACAATAAGCCATGAACTATTGTACCTAAAGTTCGTCTCAAAACTGCAAAATACTGCTGCTTGTTTACTAAGTACCTCCTATAGATACTTTACCTCCAAGATGACTGCCTTGTCTGTTTTGCAGGACAAACCTTTTTATTTTTTACTTAAATTCTCTTTCTCCTGATCACTAACAAATCAAACTGCTCTATTTCCTAAGTTGCCACTAAACCTAATCCGTCTCACGTAACTTAGAGGGGTCCTTGCCCTCCGCCCTTGGCCCTAACAGACTCGTAAATCGATACCCATTAACACCTAAAATTTCCTAGGCATGCTCCTGATTATAACTCCTAACCCATAACAAAGCTTCTAAGTAAATACTTACTAGCCATAGTCCTATACATTGACTTAAAGTAATCTATAATGAACAGTAACCATTAATATCTCTTTGTTAAGAGATAGTATTGCAATAATTATTACACAATCTAAACCGGTATTCATTGAAATAAAAACTTCCGCATATTAAGAGAAAGGCGAAGTCATTCTCCTTCGTTGTTGTCTAAAGGCAACTTACTCAAATTACTCAAATTGTCTAAAATTCCATGCATTCGTATACAATACTACTTATACATCCATCTATACTTTAACTATACTTACAGAATATGTAACAACCTATATCTATCAGGTATAACTGTACTCCATATCAAATGTTCTCTTGTATCTATACTGAGAATATCTTATCTTTAAGTCTTACTAAATATCCGGTTTGGGCACCAAATCAGAATTTCTAATAGCAAGTAAATCATACTCTAACACTTTATCCTAATCCTAAACCTACTAAACCATATCTAACCATACATTGCTAAACTTACAAAACTATATCTAACCATGCATTAACTCGTCTCTCTCGATCCAATACTGTAGCAAATTTAGCTGCTTCCACTGCATGAATTTTTACCTATACCCTCTCCCAGTAAAAATGAAAATGGAAAGCATAATAATGCCCTTTTTTAACCACGCTTGAGGAGTGAAAACTTTCTGTTGAAGCTAACCTAAATGCCCGATTTTTCCAGGAGATATTAACCTAAATAACCAATAAATATGACTACCCATGCGGGGTCGCAGAAATACCTGGATTAGGACCCAGGCGCGGGGCAAACCCCCTCGGAGCTGATGGACCCGTAGGTCTTCCCAGGTCATCCATCTAGGAGAAGGAAAACTATGAAACTAAACCTCGGGGAGGGAGGCCTCTTCAGTCCTGGAGGACAACCTTCCTAGAGCTGGTGACTCAAACAAATCACCGGTTGGCAAACCTAAACTGCTTAAGGAGGAGAAAGACTCTGTCTATCGCCCGGCTTTCATACTCCTTCTTTGCCTATTGGCCAGGCGTAGAGGTACTATCACAGGGACTCGTCTGAATCACCCAGTGGTAGACCTTGTTTCCTGACTAGGCCAATGAACGCCGCTTTTCCCCACTCCGCCACATCCCATCCCCCTAACCTGGACAGTGGAGTGCTTCAGTGCCATATATGTCGGTGCAGTTGGACTGGGCTGGCTTTGCCTAATGGATTGAGGGTACCGGATCGACAGTTCCTGGCTGCTGTTTCCGACTGATAGTACAGGGACCCTAACTCTTTGGTAGCGCTTAGAGCGGCTGCTCCATCAACAGTTGTAAAATATCGGGATGTTTGTAGTGCCATGTCGCGCATGGAAACGGACCCTGCACTCATCCCCGGTGGGCTTTCCTGAGGCCACAATCCTGTGGTGAGGACAGCTGATGGTCTACTTGTATTGCATGTATGGTATTCTGCACAACTACTTGTCCAGCACCCCCTCACTCATCCACCCTAACTGAAACTTTTAAATAAAATAAAATGAAATGACAGCTCAAGCAAAATTTACGTTTAAACCAGGACCAAACTCAAAGAAAACCAACCTGCCTCCTCCCTTGAGGCTTGCATTTACTAATATCCGCGGGCTTAGAACTAACTTAGATTATGTTGAGTCATTTCTCATTGTAAACATCCCGGATATCTTAGCATTAAGTGAAACTAGCCTTCACTCCTCCATTCCCGCTAACCACTTTAACATGCCTGGTTATCTCCCACTCTACCGTAAGGACTCGGACAGACAGATGCATGGACTTGGAGTCTATATTCGAAACACCCTCCCACTAACTAGAGAAATAAAACGAGAATCAGAGGCCAGGCCTTTATGTGCTTCAGACTAAATATGCAATACAATATTAGCTACTTGTATTTTCTCTACCGCTCTCCCTCAAACCAAGACTGTACCCTAATAAACAAAGTCTCAGACAGCATAGATATAGCACTCTCCCTCGATACTAGCGCACAAATACATGTATTTGGTGACTTCAATGTCCACCACAGTAACTGGCTAGGATTCTCTAATCACACAGACGTAGCTGGTAGCGCAACACATAGCTTCTCCATATCCCATTCCCTATCTCGGTTGGTTACATTTCCGACACGTTTCCCAGACCAGTACGATCAACATGCCTCACTTCTACATCTCTTTCTGATAACGGTTCCCAATGACTGTACAACAAATGCCCACAGCCCACTCGGGAATGCTGATCACGCTGTGATAATGGTAGAAATTAGCCTAAATTCTCGCCCTAAACTGAAGACCCACTACTCAAAACAACGAGGTATTACAAAAAGGCTGATTGGGAAGACATCAGGGAGCTCATCAGAGATGCCCCATGGCAAAATATATTTACTCTTCCAGCGGAAGAGTGTGCAAATGAGACAACTGAATGGTTCAAAACTGCTATTGAAGCACATGTTCCCGCACGGAAATACTATAGCAAGCCCCACTCTCCCCAATGGTTTACTTCTGCTTGTGCAGCTGCCATTTGTCAAAGGCAGCATGCGTTCCGCAGATTCAACCGACATAATTCCAGCTCAAATAAACAGAAGTTTATAGAAGCTAGAAATAACTGTAAGAGAGTGATAGAGACAGCTAAGACAGATTACTCTGAAACCACCAGAAAGCGCATCGAAGCACAGAAATTAGGAACCCGGGATTTTTGGAAAATCTACAACAGCGTAGTTAATAATGGACAGTCAATTATTCCCCCACTAACAAACAATCATGAGGTTGCTTGCACGGCAACTGACAAGGCTAATATGATTGCCAGTCGGTTTGCCTCAAACTCCACACTGAACTCGGTACACCACTCACTCCCTGATTTTCCTCTGCGAACAGACGCCACCCTTGACGATTTGAAAATCACCCCTTCTCAGGTACATGCTATTATAAAAAACCTAGACACATCAAAAGCATGTGAACCAGATCTCATCCCGGCTGTGCTATTTAAAAAATGCTCTGCCGAGGTTGCTTCAGTTCTGTCCAAACTTTACGATAAATGCCTTAACGAATCTTGTTTTCCCGACTGCTGGAAAACCGCCTCTGTGGTACCAGCCTTCAAGAATTCTGATGAAAGAACTGACCCACTAAATTATCGCCCCATTAGCCTCCTCCCGCTTTTCGCCAAAATATTTGAGTCCTTAGTTAATCAAGCCCTAGTCCAGCACCTAACAGCTGCTAAACTCCTGACTGACAAACAATATGGATTCAGGCAAGCCCGTTCAACAGCAGATATCTTAACTGTAGTTTCTGAACGTATATACCGTTCATTGGATAAAACAGGGGAGGGTAGAGCGGTTGCCCTTGATATATCTAAAACTTTTGACAGGGTATGGAATGATGGTCTTCTAAGGAAAATTAGATCATATGGAATCACTGGAAGAATTCATAATGTAATTAAATCCTTCTTAAGTAATAGAAAAATCAAGTTGTCCTCGACGGACGTACATCCAAACAATATGACATAAATGCGGGAGTACCTCAGGGGTCTATCCTTGGACCTCTATTATTCCTGATATTCATAAACGACCTCCCTGATAAAATTGTTTCGGAGATGGGTATATTTGCCGATGACACCACCCTCTATAACAGATATGAGGGGAAAACAAATGAACACATATCCAAGGAAATGGCAGAAACACTAGAGGGTGACCTCCAATCCATAGTGGAATGGGGACAAAAATGGTTGGTCCCATTCAATGCTGCTAAGAGTAAGCTTGTTTCCTTCAATAACTACAAGAAACCTTCTCTACCACCAATAGCAATGGCCAAGAACACATTGCCTGAAAGTACTTCTTTTAAACTCCTCGGCCTAACGTTTACGGGGAATATGAACTAAAATAGATACATTGAGAGCATTGCCAAGGCTGCTGCAAGGAAGGTTGGCTCCCTCTACCGTGCTAGAAAACTACTTACTCCTGCCAGTATCCTATACCTCTATAAGGCAACCATTCGCCCATGTATGGAGTACTGTTGTCACATCTGGGCTGGTACATCTGCCGCTTGTCTCTCGCTCCTGGGCAGGGTTCAAAAAAGAGTCGCCAACCTGATAGGTCCTGAACTGTCATCTAGGCTTCAACCTTTGTCCCATCGACGAGATGTTGCATTCCTCTGCCTGTTCTACAAATACTTTAATGGTGAATGCTCTGACGAACTGCAAACACTTGTACCTCCCCGACGTAACTACCCCCGACAAACCCGACAAGCTACTAAGACTCATCCCTTTACAGTAGAGATCCCTAGGTGCAAGAAAGCCTTTTACTCCAATAGTTTCTTCCCCAGAACTGCGGGTCTTTGGAACTCCCTTTCGGGATTCTGCTTTCCCAACTGCAATGATATGCATAAGTTCAAGTGTGATGTTAACAAACATCTTTCTACTCTTCTCCCTTCATAATGACCCCGCTAATTAAGTCCCTTATAGTAGCCCCCTGCTTCAAAGTGGCACTGTGCCTTGTTTGGGGTGAAAATAGAATTAAAAAAATGCTCACTTGATGGTCTGTCACTTAACTGGACCAAGTGACTTTATGACAATATTTTCTTGACAATAGAGCAGGCATCTCGTGTCCATGTCAACTTCACTTTTCTTTTCTGTTTATCATATCGGCAATAAAACATATTCAAGACTTTGGAGAAAAAATAAATTTCTAATACGCCATGTGGGACACCCCATCCAACTCTTAGCCTGCAACCGTCTGGATTAGTATTACCGGGCAATTAACATCGGTACCCATGAATAATACAAAGTTTTCTTTTCAAAATTCAACTCTACTTTTGACAATGTTATTGTTTTACACCCTATGAAAGAAATGTTCACTTACGGCATAAATGTCATTAACATAAACTTGTTTCTATACTAATTTTTTTTATAACATTGTGCATTAAAAAACTCAGTCTGTACCCTGTCTAAAACAAGAAAGTACACGATAAAGTAATAAAACTGGGTCAAGTTTTACATTTATTATATGAAAATCAAATGATATTTTTTTCGAAAACTCTTTTGACTTATTCATATTGGTCATCAGCATTAGCACATATTTTATTAATCGTTTATCATCATTTGGAATGTTTTATTTATAAAATTAAGCCAAATGTATAACGCTGTAGCATACCATACATGACTTGCTCTATTTATATATACATAAATATATATATATGTATATATATATGTATATATATATATATATATATATATATATAATGAGTTATTAAGTTATGCATAAGCCTGACCACTTTTCGCGGGAAATTAACTTAAATTGTTATATATATTTTCATAACTTACTACCTAGCTCTACCTATGTATTGAGCACTGATTAAGTAAATACTGAAAATTTACGCATAAAATTATATTTTCGTATATTACTTTATGTGATTAAATGAAGTAATAATTGAATATATATAGCTATATATGTATATATGTGTATGTATGTATATATATATATATATATATATATAATTTGTTTATGTAAAGATAATTGGAAAACATTTAAAATTGAATTTCCCAATTTATGAAAGCATCTTAGAATTTTCGAATATTTATATGCGTCTCCTGTGGCGTGAAATTTAGCCATTCTCTCCATATATTATTTCTCTCGTCTCTTATATCTATTTCGTCATTTCTGTCTTTAATTGTCCAGTCTTTCTCTTTGCATGTTTCATCCTCATCTTGTTTCCTTTTTCTTCGATATTTAAAAAATATTGCATATTTTTGAAATTGTTATAAAGTTGCAAACATGCATGAAATTCTAGTAGGATGTCATATAATACGCTCTTTCTCTCTTGTCCTTATTTTCTTTATTTCTCTATCTATCTATTTCTCCTTTTTTTTCTCTTTTTCATCTTTTATTTTGTCATTCACATTCCTCCTATCACATCACTCATTATTCACGTATTATTATTTCCCAATTTAAACTAATCATATACGGATAGTATACACTCTGACAAGCAAGATAAAAATATCATCAGAGTTTTCATAGTATATACATGAAGATAAATATTAATTATATGATCCATATTGAACGTAAAAATGTTTTATTTTTGCCTATATGCATTCGTGGTTATGAAACTGATATGCTATATAGTAAAGCGAACGCGTCAGCATAAATCCTCTGAGTAAAATATCAAGACACTTTCAAAGCCAAACAGTAATCTGATATGATCATTTCATATACTTACATTTTTAATCTTGTGTAGCTGACTTTCTCGTAAATTATACTTTCGCCCACATATTTGTATTTTTTGTTCATATCCCCTCAACCTCTTTGGTATGGATCATTATTCAAAAGATAAATATAGAATATATGCTACGATTTACAAAATATTATTATTACAAAAGATTATCGGGACTACTGTTATCATCATAAGAGTTATTCTCAAAACGTTTTGTTGTATATTGTCGAACTCGGGAATCTTTCTGTTGAACCGGGGAATATGCATGGAATTTATTTACGCCAAGAGTCTTGGTAGCGTAATTTATAAAGAATTAAGTAAAAATTTAGTTCCAACTAATACTCTTCAATATTAAGTGTTATCGATACTAAGGATACAATTACTAATTACATAAGACTTCTTGCTGGTCATAGCTGATAATCTGAGAGAATGTTGCTCAGTGGATAAAATAAAAGAGTTTCGTTCAAAATGTAAAGTAAATAATCTCAGCTCCGATAAATTACACATGACGTAATACAAATTGGACATTAAACGAAACGTTGTGAGAATGCCCTCGATATGAGAACAATAGTCTGGATAATCCAAATGATATACACTTTCAATCTTCATCTAAAAATTCTAGTAACACATCTTTTTGTTCATTAGTTTTCGGTGCATCGTATTTGGGTATCTATAAAATTGTAAACGTGTAATGATTGTATAACGGAGGTCTTAATGCTTTCCGTATGAGATGGCCCATCTCATTAAAATTTACGTGGGAAACGGAGAATTTCTAACTTTTGATCTGCTATAAAATTACCCCAGACGTAGCAACCACTAACTGTTTTAAAACTTTAGGAAATGGACAGTCTATATTGGCGTCTTCTTAATTGGACTGTGAGTAGCAATGCGTGAAACGAATTGAGATTAACTAGGTGAAAAGTAATTTGTTTTTTTTTTTTCAGAATGTGAGAGATTATATATAATTATTTCCACAGCCCAAAGCACGCCGTAGCCCACAAGAGCCACGCAAGCCAACGAACCGGAAGTCTAACACTCGAGTTTCGTCCTCATTTTGGCTCATCAGTCAGATATATCCGCCCCCGCGATTTGAAACCCGAGCTGTATATGAGCCAAGCACTCTACCAATTGAGAAAACGCCTCGCACACAAGAAATTCTATTAATCAACACAGATAAAGCATACCGCAACAAAATGAAGCTGTGGAATAGACCTAGTTCATCTTGGATGACCACGCCCCTTGTCTAGAATAAGTAGGTCTATTCCACAGCTTGATTTCGTCGCGGTGTGCTTTATCTGTGTTGGTTAATAGAATCTCTTGTGTGCGGAGTGTTTGCTCAGTTTGTAGAGTGCTTGCCTCGCAGGCAGGATGCTTGGATTTAATATCCCGGGTGCGAATATGTCTTACTGATGAGCCAAAATGAGGGCGAAACTCGAGTCTTAGACTTCCTGTTCGTTTGCTGGCGTGGCTCTTGTGATCTGGGGCGTTCTTTTGGCTGTGGAAGTATATATATATATATATATATATATATATATATATATATATATAACACATATCATTTTATTGCTAATATCATCAACACTTACAGACATTATTATTACTAGATGTATTCATTAATTATTTATAATTCATTATTATTGTTATTATTATTATTTAATTATATATTTACTTTCATTTATTTACTCGTTTAATTCACTCATGTTCTCTAACCATTACTTTCGTCTTGTGACAACAATCACGGAAACAAGCGACCTATCGTGTGCGACGCTCAAACTCGAAATCCGACCGCTAGGACACGAAAAGGCGAACTATGCCCACATTCGACCGCGTTTTAATTTGCATATATCGAATTTGAGCATATGAACAGCCTGTATATTTTTGATTGCAGAGAAGATGTTTATTTCGACCTGAAATCGGTATATTCTCCTGCTGGTGTAGCTGAAACATGTAACTGTTCTGACCGTACATGGCCAGCATTGATGGTATCTTGTACGGTCAAAACAGATCCCTGTGTTAAAATTAAAGTTTTAAACTGCCGAATACCGTTTCGTGCAACAACAACAAAAATCCATCCTGCTCTTTCCCACTGAGATGCGAAATACGTACAAAATAATTCCGAGTGAGCAAAAAAAAAATCCCTTGTGGCACTATTTCCTTGTGCCACTGTTTCTAACACACTCTGCAGCATGGACGGGTGGTAAATTGTCCATGAGCGTAGAGATACAAAGAAACCCCTTCCCATAATCCCCTTGCTATCTTTCTGTCTCTTTCCTGCACGACCACCATGATGTGAGGACGCATAGACTGTCTCTCCGTAAATGAGGGGGGGCCACCCCCTCCCTCAACACTAGTTAGGGTAGGTTAGTTAGCTTTGAAAAGCCTATTGTAAAAATTAATTGTAAATTGTTTTTTTTGTAATATATATTGTATCTCTAATGTAAAATAAAATAGTTAGTTATACCTTTGTATATTACAATTGTGTCGCGTGTCATTTTTCTTGTGTCTGCCATGAATGCCTTCATAAATGTCTTAAGTCGAAAGGCGGCCCTGAGGACAAAGAAATGAAGATTCCCACCAGAATGCCACCAGGGTGAAGAGATCATCTTGAGAAAGGAAAGGAGCCACACCCAAAACCAACATCTCAGGTATGATTTTCTTCTTACTACACAGACCCTAATGACTGGCCCATCTTCATGTCTTCATGAGACCGCTTTAAGACATTTACTATAACACGTCTGTCGGTCACACCCCAGTGACCGGCTGATAGTGGTATAAATGGTGCCGTGACCAGGATTGACCCTGGTTAATTACCAGACGGATCTCGTCGCATCTGTGTCGCAGTATAAATGATGCACTATGACCAAGACATATTGCTTCCCAGCATGGAAATAATTTCGACTCTTAAACCCACGGCACAACCAAAAATAATGACCACTAGACGAATCGAATAAAAAAAAAAAATGGTCCACGGTCTTTAAAAACGGAAAAAACTATTTCTGGCAAAAAAAAAAAAAAAAATGGCAGACCAGTACACACGCGCACAAAAAAAAAAAAAAAAAAAAACGCACTCAAAAAGGAAAATTCAGAACCTGAACAAAAAATTGTCTTGCACCTACAAAAAAAAAACAGTTTACAAAGGATCGATTTAAAAAAAAAAGAGTATTGAAAGTAACCCTTCGAAAAAAAAAGTAAGAAATGTGTCCCACACACAAAAAAAAAAAAAAAAAAAAAAAACAGAGACGAGAAAAAAGTGTCTCTAGAATATGCAATGTCTCTTTCTCTCTCACGCTTTCTCTCTTTCTGTCTCTCTCCGGATATATATCGATATGTGTGTATATCTATGCATCTTGTTATTACATAAAAAAAAAAAAGAAAAAAAATCCTTCAAATACGAAGCTCGAAAAATAAATTTAAAAAAGAAAAAAAAAAGGAAAGAAAATAAAGGATACCTAACATTTTTTATCTGATCTTTATTTCAGGTTTATAAAAATATAGGACTTTTTAAAAAAATTCTTTTGACTTTGCAAGTGTTAGATTCAGATTTGAAAAAAATAGAACTTTTACATTACATTTTATTCCATGAACAGTTGATGTGTTTATTTTTCAGGTTAGGTACCAATTTACGCTGAAACATAAGGGGACTTTTTGATTTGATAATGTTTTTTATTTATTTTTTTTGTCTGTTAAAAAAAGAAAAGAAGGGAAAGAAAAAATATTATCGCTAAAAATTTAGATTACATAATACGAAGTTTTCTTTGTGTGAGCGCCTTACAAAATTGATAAAAACAAGATTTTTTCTATTTTATTTTTTTTGAACTCGTAGAAGTGTTTAATGTCTACCTGTCACTCATTTTTTAAAACAATGGCCGCACATGGGAAAGATAAGCTAAGATGACCTCGTCATGGTGTTTGTGAGGTTGTTAAGGGATGGGTGGTGGAACAATGCGACCTGCCTCTGTTTCTCTTCCTCTCTTTCACCACCTCTCGTGTTGTCTACCATTCTTTCACCCTCTGCAAGCTTTTTTGGGGACGAGAGAGTGACTTTTAAAATCGAAGAGTTTTTTTGTTATTACGTAATGATATCATGAGGGTGGTGGGGTGTGTAATGGCATCGCTCTGTCTCTATCCCCTTCTTTTTCCCCTCATTCTCTTTCTCTACTCTTGCGTTTTAATGAGTGTATAGCTAACCCCCCATGGCTGATTGCAGGAGGGCATATAATAACGAATTAACTTGGAGTTTTTTTTTTTAATTTTCTACCAAGTCTAAAGAAGAAAATATTTATGCTTCGTTAAATTACATTAAATGATGTCTTCAATTGGTTTTTATTAAAAATAAAAACTGAGACAATTATTCAAACAGCACTTAAAGTACTTTTTTGAAGTCTTCGAGTGTTTGGAAAAGCCAACTGTTACATGATTACGTTAATTTTTTAAGAGTTCTCTGAAATGTTCATAGTTTTTTTTAAAGAAAAATTACGCTATTACATTTCGAATATTCTCTGAATTTTTAATAATTTCTAAGGAAATATTGTTTGACTAACGAAAGAAATTTTCCTGAATTCTAGATGATTTTTAAGGAAGAATTATTCGAGCGAATTCTTTAATTGAAAGTTTATTTGAAATTGGACCGTATGATAGGGGTCCCTGAAATATTGACTGAGGAGTATATACATAAAATTGAATTAATTTTTAAGAAAAAAAAAGATTGTCTCAGTCTAGAAAGATCTCTCTTTAATTGAAATTTTAATTCTTTCGAGCTTTTAACTATACAGAACTGGTCGTTAACTAATGTGACTCCCAGGTGTGGCGGGAGTTTATTAATTCGAAATAATCCTTGTGAGTGAGTTTAGGAAAAGAATTGCTTTTAAATGATAAAATAATTACTTTGGAAAATAAAGTTAATTAACGTGAAATGTTTCTGAATTCGAAATGACCTTGATAATGACCTATAAGAAGAAATGATTTTTAAGAATCAATTAAATAACTTTAAATGTACACTGAATTTTAAAAATAATAATTACGAAATGAAAAATTTGGGATGTTTCTGAATCTCATTGTGAAGGGTGAATTGATTCAAAATGAATTGTCTATGATCTTTTCGGAAGATTAATTTTAATAATGAACCAAATGTTTGGAATAATTTTTGAATTGTATTACGAAAAATGGGTCTATTCGAAGTTTATGACCTTTTGAGAAGATTGTTTTTAAAGTAATAAATGAATTACTTTGCAAAGAAGTTAACTAACATAAATTGATTTTAACGATGAACCAAAATACTTGAAATAATTTTTAAATTTTGGAATTAAATTTTAATGATCTTTTGTAAATCAAGTTTTGAAAAAATACACATACTTTTTAAATGTACCCTGAAATTTGGGAAAAAGTTAATTATGAATGTAATAACTAAAATGCGTTTGCATTGTGTAAACAAATTCTAATTGTGACCGAGGTGCTCTGAAATGATTTTTTAAAAATGTTTTCTTTTTTAAGGAAAAAAAATTGTTAACACCCTATTTCATTGATTTAATGTATACCAGGTTTCTGAATTGTTTATTTTTGGAAATTTTTTCCCCCTAATTGAGTATTCTAACTCATGAAGGCTGAGTGCCCTTCTTAATTAATTCTTTATATAATTAATAAATATTCCGTGGTGGATAGTTTTTATTGGTCGCTCGGCGGCAGACTCCTTGCTCTAACAGAATTAATTGGATTAGATCCTCTGAAGACCGAGGTTTTACTAAAATCCATATAGGTCGGCGTGATGAGGTCACGTAACCCCGACTTATCTAAAATACATTATACTGGTTGCTGAAGAGAGCGTAAGTCCAGTAACTGATGTAATAACTTGGAATACATATAGGTCGGCGTGATGAGGTCACGTAACTCCGACTTGGTTAAAATACATTATACTGGTTGCTGAAGGGAGCGTAAATCCAGTTACGAAAATAATGTTATGCAGACTAAATTAAAAAACGTATAGGTCGGCGTGATAAACTCACGTAGAATCCGGCTTAGTGAAATACGTATAGGTCGGCGTGATAAACTCACGTAGAATCCGGCTTAGTCAAATACGTATAAGTCGGCGTGATAAACTCACGTAGAATCCGGCTTAGTGAAATACGTATAGGTCGGCGTGATAAACTCACGTAGAATCCGGCTTAGTGAAATACGTATAGGTCGGCGTGATAAACTCACGTAGAATCCGGCTTAGTGAAATACGTATAGGTCGGCGTGATAAACTCACGTACAATCCGGCTTAGTGAAATACGTATAGGTCGGCGTGATAAACTCACGTAGAATCCGGCTTAGTGAAATACGTATAGGTCGGCGTGATAAACTCACGTAGAATCCGGCTTAGTCAAATACGTATAGGTCGGCGTGATAAACTCACGTACAATCCGGCTTAGTCAAATACGTATAGGTCGGCGTGATGAACTCACGTAAAATCCGGCTTTGTTAAAAAATATTATAATGGTTGCTTAAGAAAGTGTAAATCCAGTAACTGAAATCATGAGGTCATTGCCTCGATGGAGGGCGAGGATGATTACCCTCTCTGGTATTTGAAGCAGTATACCAGTCTACCAGGAGCCTGGTGGAAAAAAATAACTTGCTTCACTGAGTTCCTGATGGAACGTAGAGCATGGAGACATTGATTGCTGACGGCCGGTTGACGCACCATTCACGGAAAATTAGGGACTTCTGAAATTTATGAATGCTCATAAATTTCGGATAGCATAGGGAGGGATGTGGCACTATTTCCTTGTGCCACTGTTTCTAACACACTCTGCAGCATGGACGGGTGGTAAATTGTCCATGAGCGTAGAGATACAAAGAAACCCCTTCCCATAA